>NW_026558543.1:0-162836 GCF_026930045.1 Uloborus diversus | reverse complement strand
ACGAATAAAATTATAAATTAAAATGAATATGTATCACAATTACAAATCCAGAAAATAAGATCTTTCAAGCAATTATTTATCTCTAATGCAAGCAAAAATAAATCATGCGGGGAGAGGGGGGGGGGGAGAAAAAGAGGCAAAGAAAATCCTTACAATCTTGCGTTAAAATTCATAGGTGGTTACATTAATAAATAAAAAATGAGCAGTAGCAGAGAAGGTATAAAAAGATGTCAATGTTCAGGCAGGAAATTTTTTTTTAATCTAAGCGTTTGAAGATGTTGATTTTTCATTATATGGCAAGCTGACTTGGATCGTGTAGCATCTAGTATTTAAAAAAAAATTAAGGGTATTTACCTTTTTTTCTTTCAATATCGTCACAATATATAATTAACATATCTTTCTCTGAACGCAATTATATCTTTCTTTTGAACATTAGAAATAAATGATGCAAAAAAAGGGCTAATTAGAATTATAAAGGTTTCGTTTAAAACATAATCATATAAAGAGCAAATAATCATAATGCTTTACAATAATTTTTGATTAACGTTAAAATAAATCTTAAATACTTCTTCTAATCTCTATACTTTCTATACTAATCTCTTCAAAGAAGAAAAAAACAAAACATGCCCAAGATTTAAAAATGCATTATCATCAGTAGAGAGTACTTCTGCCAATAGTTGGGGCAAACTTAATCTGGCAGCATTATGATGCCCCAACTATAGAAGATTTACCCAAATTCGTAACGTACAAACATCTGAAGGATATTAACTATTTTGTTCATTTTTGATTCAAGTTTAATTTCATATCCTAATCACTTTTTTCCCTCAAAACTAAGCAATTAATCTTAAAATTATGAAAATGACAAGACATGGAAGAAAATACATTTTTAAAAATACTATTCTGTTAAGAAATGATAAATATTTTGAATAGATATTAGCTTCAGAAATTAGACAAGAGTTACGAAGTTCAAAAAATAAATAAATAAATAGAATTTAAAAGGTCTGACTACTGCAGTTTATCAGAATCTACTAAATTATTTCGTGGTATGAAACAATTTTAAAATTTCAAAGTTACATCAGTAAACCCACTGCCAGGGCCAGATTTAGGGGAGGGCAGGCGGGGCTACTGCCCCGGGGTCTCCACAAAAAAGGGCCCCCCCCCCCCCACAATAAAATTTTTACAAAATATCCTAACTTTCACGGGTCAATAATATCGAACACAGTAAAACCTCTCCTAATGGACACCCCTCAAAGGCGGACAATTTTTAATTCCCCAGTTCCAATGCAAATAACATTATTAAATCCCTGTCCTGCGGACTCCTTTCTATTGCGGACAAAAAAAATTTGTCCCGTTAGTGACCGCATTAGAGGGATTTTACTGTATATACATATAATCAAAATATTCGGATATATATCAAAGTATCGGATATTTTCAAAAATATGATGATCTTTTCGAACCCTGATTAGGGGGCCTCCACTCCTTTGTTCAAACACTTCCAAATCCGGCCCTGCCCACTGCAAGAGGTTAGGATTAGTACAATGATTTTTACAATTTTTTGCAATAAATCAATAATGTACATATAAACAAGAACACATTCGCTAACATTTTTGGCCAAGAAAGTGATGGTCACTTTTTAAGGACATCGAGTAAGTGACTATTACTATCCTTAACTCAGAACACAAATAACTGGATTTAACCATCAAGAAATGACACCACAAATCTTAATCCCCAAAACTTGGACACAAACCTTGAAAATAGGGAAATTTTCTCAAAATTTGGAGAGAAGCCGTAAAGAGAGGGAAGTTTTCTCAAAACTTGGGCACAAGACTTGAGGAGAGTAAATTTTCTCAAAACTTGGGCACAAGCTTTAAAAAGAGGGAACTCTTCTCAAAAATTGGACACAAGACTCAAGGAGAGGGAAATTTGCTCAAAACTTGGACACAAGTATTAAGAACAGAGACATTTTCCCAAAACTTGGAGACAAGACCAAAGATGAGGGAAATTTTCTCCACTCTCCTGAGTGGATAGTAATTGCTTATAACCACCCATGGGGATTTCGGGAAAGTTTCAACAAACATGTACCTTGCATGTACTTGGTGAGTCTTTTATGGTCTCTGGCATCTCAACCTTGATCCTGACCCTGAATTTGATGTCCTTACAAGGCTCTTCTCCCTCACAGCTCTAATAATTTAACCTGACTAGTTTCAAAAGACAACATTTCAAAACTATAGTTTTGGTCTTCGTAACTTTTGCCTGAACATCAATGTTATGTACAAGGGGTATACCAAAAGAAAAGTCTTTTTTTAAAGCATAATTTTCGTTTGACCCTCATAACAATAGCGATTACAACAAAATTAATCACAATAGGAAAGCAAGTCATAAACATATATATTTGAATTTGAAATAGTAAAAGGAGTACAAACTGGAAATCTATTTTTCAACATAAAGATCAACACAAGTAAAATACAAAGCACATTGAAAAACATTTGTACTTTTTTTAATAATATCAACTATCACAGTGAGCACTTTACAGATGTGAGCATAAAACATGGTTAACTTTGATGAATGCTTCAAATGTGTATGTGTGTGTGTGAGCACTTACTTTGACATTGCAAAATCTCTTCAAGGCCTCCAGCTCAGTTACTTCCTATTTCAGGCTGATGAGTGCTAAAAAGCACAAAACTGCAGTCCTCGGATGGAATAACTGAGCTGGCGGTGTATTTTATGCCCCTCTTCAAGGAGCTTTTGAAAACTTTATTGTTAGTATGGATACAATAGTCCTACTTTCATATTCATATTGAAATTTCATCAAAGGTTTAGAAAAAAACTCAGAAGATTAAGGAAAAGAAGATTAAATTTCAAATATTTCAGAATGTGGATGGATTTCCAAAGCATCTTGCACATGCACCTCATATTCATTCTACAGCCCAATAAACATTAAAATGGTAGAACAGTACTAGTCTTGCTTCTCTATCTAACCTGCTCTTATGTAAACAAAAGTGTGAAAAAGATACATGTAACTTGCAGTTTTGAAACTCTAACCATTAATATAGCCTTAAATTTAAACTGACGTGTCCTCATTTCCATAGCTCATGCTGGGGATTAAACCCGGGTTGGCTTGTTGAAAGACAGCAACCTTAACAAGTTGACGACATGGGACTGTTATGTTTTGTCCTTGGTAAATATGATATGAGCTGATGAGTCAGGAGTGCCTGCAAAGACAAACTCCTTCCAAGGATCAAGACTCCAAAAAAAAAAAAAGGTACCATTACTGAACCTTCTGAAATTCCCCACCCTCCTCACTCATGAGCAACACTGGATAAGTCATAATTTAAGCTTTAAGTTCAATGCTCCTTCCACTTTAGATTTCTTAGAGTATAAAGTTGAAGAAAAAATATTTTACAGTTTGCTTAATATCATAGTACTTATCATAACAACAGACATTGTAAGAAGTAAGGGTTGTTGCTCCAACAGGTGCAGATCTAGAGGAGGGGTTGTAGGGGTAATGACCCCCCACCCCCAAGTGACCAAAGATGACCTAAAACTCGGTTTTAAAGATTTCTATTTTGAAAATTTTGTCTGCGACGCCCCATTTTTGCCGTCCCCTTCCGGAAATGACCCCCACCAAAACCAGAAGCTGGATCCGCACTTGTGCTTCAAATAGGGTTCACACAAAAGAATCATCCAAGGTGGGATTTTTCTTCATGACCATGGGACTTTTTTGAGAACTGCATGCAGATAAATTTATGTTGAGTGGGATTTTGGAAAACACTGTGGGAATCCAACAATCCCACATCTTAGTGCAAACCTTCAAATGTAGGTTGAGAGTACCTTTACAGAAACCTTACCACCTAGTAAGTCATCCCAACATGTCAAATTAGGAATAACAAATTGTGTAGATGCTAGTATGAAACATCTTGCACTTTTCTTTTTATATCAAATGCAATATATAATGCAACTTTTAATATCATTACATAGTTTTCAAAAATTATCATTTTGATCAGAGAGGTTATCGGCCATTTGAAATAAATTTGGCTTACCTTGGATATCAATTAACAGGCAAATTTTCTACAATGCAAAACTCAAAAAAAAAAAAAAAAAAAAAAAAAATCATAATAATAATAATAAATAAATAAAAAAAAATAATAATAACAATAACTCGGTCATTCTAATGCACATCAAACATTTTTGAACGCAAATAAATCATGGCTTTGGCAATATGACAGAAAATATTTAAACCACAAAGTAAAATATAAATACTGAGCAAAATGATATTTTATAATTTTTAAAATGAGGATGATTTGTTTAAGATCATATTTTCATCATAATAAATTAAAAGAACTACAGTGAAATGTTTAAAAAAAATATATTTTCTAAACTAAGAACATAAAATACATGCTAAAAATATAGATTTATGTGCATTTCATATATTTACAGCAAATAAACATATTTACTTCAATAAATATTCTACTGACACTACTTACTTTAAGCTAGACTACAAGAACAAACAATTTGTTTTACAAGATCACTAAAGTGAGTCACTAAATGCACATTTACATGTGGTGGATATTTTCTTGTTTTTACAAGATTATGTTATCACATAAACATGCTGATATCACACAAAATATATGAAAATTTACACAAACCAAATCGAAATTTGATAAGTGTTGAATATATAATAAAAAGTTATAGTTTAAATTTAGTTCAAAAATGATCTTGTATTCTTTTTATAAAAAATCTAGTTATGGAATTGGATAGTATTTATAAAAAGTTTTTCTTTAATGGTACTCAAATTGAACTTTACCCCTACTTTTAATCAAGAGCCATTATTTTTTTTATTCTCATTACATTTTTATTTAAGAAATCAAATTTGAATGATTAAATTATGACTAAAATGTTGCAATGACAAATAAATATATACTCTAAATAACATGGGCTCCCATATACGAAATTGTAAGGGGGTGTCAGATTTTTTAACCATGGTTTAGCAGGATATTTTCCCCGTGGAAGCCGATTTCAAGACATATTAGAGTCATTAAAATTTGACATTTTTAATAACTTATTCATTAATGGCTGGAGAAGAAATGATTTTACATTTATGCAAAAAAAAAAGTACTAAAAGTAAGGAAGTTCTAACTTCCAAGGGGGGGGGGGGGGAGAGGGCTCAAGCCCCACTTGCCCCCATATATGGGCGCCCTTGCTAAATAATAAACAATCAGAACTACAGAGAAAAACTAACTTTAAAAAATTTAATAAACAAGTTAAATAAATTAATAAACAAGTCAGAAGTTTTGTTTTCAATTTTTTTTCAATCAAACCTACGAAGTATAAAATGAAAACAATAGAAGCATCATTTAACAATTCTTTTGTTTTTTCAATACATTGAACAAAATAGATTTTCAATACATAATCAAACATGCTTTTGAATAAGATGTACTGCATAAAACTCATTTGCTATAGATAAAGCATTTGAACAAAATAATGAATCCATAATAATGCACCTACCACATTTATCTTTATGCATTATAAATAATATACTTGATACACTGAAAATAAATGAAAATATTTTTAATGATGAAGTTTGACAAGAGCTATAACAGTATCAAATTTCCTATAATTGCAATTCAGTTTGTTGATATAAATACTTTTTATAGAGTTATAATTACAAACGATTGCAGGAAAATGTCAAAAAACAACAAAAGAAAAAATTCTGATAATTCAAACAGTGATTTAGCAAAGAATTGAATGATAATTATTTTGAGGTATTTTTTAAACTTGTTTTGCACATAATATAAATGATACAGCCAAGACAAAATTGCATAACACATAATCATGCATAACATTCATAAAACTGCTATTATTTAAATACAGTAAAACCTCTATTAACCAAAGTGGTTGGGACTGGATTCCCTATGGTAAATCGAAAACTCCGGGGTTAAAGAGGGAGCTTTAAACTGGTCACCAGAAGATCACACCATTTTAACATACACACATGTGCAAAATAATTACTGCATGTGATTTTTAACTACAAGCTACTTTTATTTAAAAACAATAAATGTACAGTAAATACGTAAATCAGAAAAAACAATGAAAATTAAAAAGATATATTATACATGCTTTAAGTATGTACTTTATATTAAAGGCAGAAAAAGATCAGATGTTGAAGGTGAATTTTAATTTTTGGCAAAGGAGGGGGGAAAGAGACGAACTCACATGTTGACCTTGAAGGGATATTGAGCTATAATCCATAGGTTACATTTCTTAACAAGGTGTTAAAATGTATATTTGTAATTTTATTAACTTACATACATAGTTTTAAAAAAACTTAAAAAAAACCCTTTCCGATTTGATCCCTTTTAAATTATGACATTTCAAAAGATAGAATTATTTATAATGTTTCAAACGTTTACTAGTGGGTTTGGGGGGGGGGGGAAGCAAGAATGCCAGAAATAGCATAAAGAAAATAATGGAATGCATCACGAACACAGTGCCTGCAGCAGGACTTGCCGCCATCCGGTGACCTCAAAATGATATTGTTCTTTTACTTGAAAATAAAAATATTGAAACCGACTTTGGTTAAACAAGGTTTCAGTTAAAAGAGTTTCCAATAAAATGAAGTACTAATGCATCGTATACTTTATGATAAACAAAGCAAACATAGACATTTCAATTAAATTTAAAATATCAAAACTTAAACCTCAAAAATGTTGATTAATAATGATTTTTTGAGAACCTTCTCCTTATAAACATGAGCTCATATTTACTATACACAAACTAGTTTTTATGATACTTACATACAATTTTCATATTGCACAAAATACACTCAACAATATTATCTATGAATAATATTAAAATCTCCCAGAATGATTTAAACATTTTTTGTTAGCTTTAGGTCTTCGTTCATGAATCACATGTTTTTTTATTTTTTTGTATCTTGTACAATTATGTAATTTAAAACTTATAATCAGAAAAAAAAAATATAATGGTGAATAAGATGGAATATTATAAAAAGGTTATAAAAATGCAAAAAAAAAAAAAAGTAAAACCAGTCCAAGGCTACAGGAAATTATAGCAAGAAAATAATCAGGTATAGATTTTAGTTCAAATTATATGAAGCGAAATTAAACCTTACAATAAAAAATCCTTCTTTTTAACAATAAACTTTCACAATCATATTTCCATCACAAATTCCTACTCAATATTTAATTATCAATTTCATAAATTAAATCTCAAATCTTACGTGGATTTCAGACCCTTGCTGATTTTAGGTCATCAATTATTAAGAGTTTGCTGTAATTATTTAGTTACAAAAAAAAAAAAAAAAACACCAAAAAGAAAACGTAAGAAGTATACAAATCTTGAAAAATATTATTTCCGTATAACATTTGCTCTTTGAATAGTAGAACTAACAGAAGAAAAGTTGATTTGCAAAATACAGTAAATAAGTTATTACTAATGACTTTAAGAGGGTATGATACAATTATTTAAAATTTTTCTTTTATAATATCACAGATAATCTTTAAAAAAAATGTGAAATCATAAACATTGTGCCTTTTGTAATAGTTAACAACTACCCATTTTTTGAGTGCAAAATTTAATTTCTTCATTCAATATCAAATTGCATAACAGTAATACTTTAATACTGCAAGTATTTGTTCCACATTCAATGCACCTGACGAAGTTATAAACAAAGTTTTCAGGCACACTATATATTTTTGATACAAAATTGGAGCTTTTAAAAAGAACAATTTATTGTAATGTGCAAGCACATATAGAATGTATGTGTGTTATGTATAGAAAAGAGTTTCTTAATGCAATATAAATTACAAAAGATTCCTAATTTGGCTTTTAGATTTCAAGCTTTTTAAATGAACCAAGAAAAATGCATTTTAAAAAATAGCAGAATTTTTATTTCTAAAAATCTTAGCATAAATTAAAATTTTGTCAGTTTTTTCAAATTTTTAAAATAAATAATTAATTATGGAAGTATGTTATTAGTTTGACAATGATAGTTTGTAATTTTTTGGTTCCACTAATTATCAATGAACTTTTTAACATTCAATGAAAAGGCTTTTTTATTTTATTTGTTTACAACTTCAAGTGAAGAAATTTTTAAAAACCGGGGTTAAAAAATTCACAATACTCTTTCTCCTTATAAACATTTTACTGCCAGGATCATTATCCAAGGAAATGGTATGGGAACAAGGAATAAATTCTACACAAACATTTTAACAAGGACAAAGAGAAGAAATGAGATAATAAAAATTTTAAAATATGAATTAAAATTAATAATAATTAAAATAACAATAATTTTTACTTTTGAAAGCCAATTTACAATCCATTTTCACTAAGTTAAAAAAAAAGGAAGCATTAATTGCCGACTGCCTTGTCTAGTGGCCAGAGAAGTCTGATTGCAGATGGGGAGGTTTCGGGTTTGAATCCTGACTCAGGCATGGATGTACTTTCTCTCACCTGTCCTTGTCCCTGTCTTTGTGTGAATGTGTTGTTATGCTGTGATGGGTTGCCTACCCTTCAAACGGGTTCTTGTGGCATGTGTGTACTGTAGAAGTCGAACTTCACACCAAATCACGTTACAGCTTGATAAGTAAAGCAGCACACTCCAAATTGCCAGCCCAGCTGGCACAAAACAACAATAACAAAAGCATTAATTACATTAAAGCAAATTTTGAAACTTGCTTATTTTCCGAAGCTAATTAAAAGTTTTAATTTTGAATACATTCAATGATTCTTTTCACTTTGCTTCTCCTCATTATGAACTACTTCATAAAAGCTTGTAGTTAAAATATGAAATGACAAAATTCAATGCATGTTTTTCCAAAATTGTTACCCTGAGGTTACTACTTGTTTTCTTGAGCAACATACGAGATTCTTGTTAAGGTGTCAGACTATTCAAATGCTTGATATATGATGAAAATGATGCAATTTTTGCTACAAAACATGCACATACATTTTGCAGCAAATTCAACGACTTTTAATACTTGATTTAGGACAGTCCATAAATAATATCACTTTTTTTTTCAACATTTTTGATCCCCTCTCCCCCCACATTAAAGGTCACATTATTTTTCATAAACATATCAATAAAAAAAAATCTTGTGATGTCAACTTGTTACCCCCCTCTTTCCGTTGTCACAATTTCACGAGCCACCCCTCTCCCCTCAAAGATTGACGTTACTTATGGACAAACCCTTAGTTAGAAATAGAATTCATAGAGACAGTAAAATATGCAAATTGACATTTAATAGTTAAGAGTTAAATTGAGGCAGCAAAATTATTATAAAAAAGAGAGAGATTTATTGTACATTAGTGGTGCATTATTTTTTACAAAAAAATGTGAGCTTTTTCTTCCACTTTTTATGGTAATTACTGTAGTATGGTAATTACTGGTAATAGAATTAGGCAGGAATAAAAGGAGAAAATATGTCTGATAAACATGTATTCATGATTCATGATATTCATAATTATTAAAATGTGTCAATGCATACAGTTAGAATTTTTACACTGGACTCGATAAATAAAAGAAGAATTGCAATATTTTGGTTCCTTGTTTTGGTCCCAATGAACATTTCAATTGCACTCCAAAATATAATGCATGCTGTTATACAACCAGTCAGAGACTAGTAAATAAAAATTACAAACATTGAACAATGAAAATTTCCTTAGTTTTAAGTCATTAGTTATTTAATGAAAAATGCGTTTCAAACTGCAGAGATTTAGCTGAAACTGAATCAATATGATGACTGATATATTTACAAGAACGCTGGAAGAATAAAATTCTATATAGAAGAATATAAATTAAAAATAGATTTCCTTCAGCATTACTTTAAATTGTAGGAGAAAGAAAACTGTGGTTCGCTGAAAATTGTTTTAATATGGTACAATGTTTATTGAGCAAAAAGTTTAGCAATGGACCCTGAATCGCCATCTCTTGAAGTTCTTTGGAAGTTCTTTAAGCAGGGTAAAATGTCTCGTTGTTTGTAGTAAAGCTGTTCAAGTTGAAATGTCATGTTTCACGACATATCTAAGAAATAAAAATAAAGTATTAGTTGATATTAAATAAAAAGAGCATAAAAAATATTAATATCAATAGCATAAAACAACACATATCTAAATATATTATGCAGGGCTTTACAAGAACAATGATTCAACAATCTTATGCTCCTAGTATCAGTGCTCAGGAGAGGGGGTTAAAGTTGAAAGAATACTCTATGCTGCATTCACAGAAAAGATTAACCAGAAGTAAACAAACAGGTTACCAAAAGGTTTGTCACTATGCCACTGTTGGAGATATTTCTGGAAAAAAAAGTATTCCAATAGTATTTTCATTAGTCATCTGTTTGGCATCAATTTGGTCCAAGCTAAACATGATTGATGTCACCAAATGTGCATTTCTTAGCTTACATCTTTCTTGTAAAGGCAGTAGAGACAGACATTTCAAAATAGAAAGGGAGAGTGTTTCAAATTTAGTTTTAAGGTAAATACGATTTTTGTAAAGAAACCACATATAATATAAAATGCACACTCTCAGCTTTATTTACACACATTGAGCTAAGAAGTTTAAAATTTGCATAAAGTTTAAATAACTAGACTTCATCTCAGGCACTAATAATTTAAAAAGTTTAATGATAAAGAAAATTATGTTCATATTTATATGCATCTGAGTGCATAATAAAACATTAGCAGAAGAGCAATTATTTCAATTATTTGAATGCCAATCAACCAAAAGCAGTTTAGTTGGCAAATTCAGATTTGCATACCATGTGGAAGTTTATTCAAAATTAGATCTTATTAATTTTGCAAGAAACATGTAAAACCTAAGGCAGTTACAGTTTAGTGTTTAATATCACTATTTCATTGTTTCATAAAATTAGAATATGTCTGTCCTCCTTTGTTATGAATAATTGATGGTAAATTCAGTATTCATACATAGTTCTGAAAGAGAAATGAGGTTAAGCATGCATGTTGTCATACGAGGCCCCTAGTTTCAAAACCGGATACTTGTAGAAAACCAAATTTTACAGGAGACGTAAAAGTCCGGTTTTGAAACTGAGGCAGACCTTCCCGCCCCATTTCAAGGGGGAAAGAAGCGGTTTTTGAACCTAATATTGAACAGGCAAATAGGCCTTATGATTCTCTACAAGATTAACAAAAAAAAAAAAAAAAGAAAATAGAATTTTTTGCAAGTATCCGGTTTTGAAACTAGGGGCCTCATATATCTGTACCTCAGAGACAGATGGACGTAAATCACATTATAGAAATTTTACATGGAAGAGGAAAAAGTTGCAAGTGCATGCAAAGGATGTGAGGCACGCTCTTTTGACCCCGGTAAAAAATTGAGAAGAATCTTTTTTCAAGAATTACATTCACATGGCTCGATGTGGAATAGGCTTCTGCATACAATGCATTAATAAACAGAAAATTGCAATTTCGGAATTTACGTCAGTCTGGCTCTGAGGCACAGATTTTTGACAGCCTTAAAAGATATACATAAGATCTCATTGATGATAAATACAAAAATTGATTTGTAGATTTTTCATTACAGTACTTACAGTAATACAACCATAAATTAAGAGACATTCATGAGGCAGAACATTTTGTTTGTAACAGAAAAGTATAAAGAGATTTCCCCAAATACAGTACATTCATAACCATAAAATGAGAAGTGTATGAAAAAAAGTTTCACCACTAGAAGTTATCCTATAAGAGGCATTTCATTACAATTTAAGTATCAAAAAAAATGTTAGAGGAAGAGAGATAGTTACTTTTGAAAATAATCGAATGTTAGGACGAATCTGGTGATTCTCTACTTGATGGAAAGACCAAGGTGTGATCCATACAATTATGCAATGATGTACCAGCTTCATAAACATGGCCAACAGAACCAGAATGAGAACTACTTGAGCTCAATTCTTCACAACTTTCTTGAAAATCTATATATAATAAAGGTTTTTCATTAAAATAATAACTAAGCAACTATAATAATATCTTTCATAAAAACTTTCCTACCTCAAAAATCGAATTTCTTGAGATATCACACAGCACACTTTTACCAAAAGTAAAATAAAAATAAAAATTATGAGTTTTTCAGCATGTCTTGTTCTTGTAAACATTTTATCTACTTCTGTTCAACTTTTTTGTGATGGAATACTTTTGTTTAAGAACTTACCTTGAGACATAGCTGAAGTGAAAGAAATTGTCCATGAGGACAAACAATTGTGTCCCTAAGTCTAAGTTTTCTAGAAAAAACTAAACAAAAAGTTAATGTAATTTTGAGCTCGCATTTTTAATTATAACTTAAACTGTTTATAGGTTTAAAATCGAGTTTCACAATCGTTTCTAATGCTTAAAAAAAACTTGCTTACCCAGAAATAACTTCTGAAAGCACTATTCTAATTATTTTGAAGTTTTAATTGAAAATTAATAAAGTAAATCGAAGGGCCCTCCTGATGTCCTAAATACCGAACTGTAATCTATCTTTGGCTATGTCTGGGACTCGGCAAATGTTTGCTGTTGAAGGTCCAAAAATGTAATTCTTGACGATTTGCTACAATGTTAGGTGAGCGAGGTGGCGGGTGGGGCCTTGGAAGAGTTGTCCTGGAAATTTCTGAAATTGAAGTCTATAAAATGAAATTTTAGTTGATCCTTATGATGGGGAGGGGTACCTTAGTATGCAGAGTTCTTTGATTAAGGCCCCTAAAATCTGGCGGCCTTAGGAACAGCTTTGTGTGTGTGACAACCTCCTGCCTCTTCTCCCAACTATAAGCTGCCAGAACTTAAGAGAAATTCGGGGAGAAAATCCTTAATTTTAGCTTTGTTCCAATGAAAACAGTGCTCTCCCCACTGTATTTTCCCCTCAAAAAGCAGACTAGTTGTAAGCAGTGGTTGGAAGTAGCGCACTACAAGTAACGACACTACTGTAGTAGCTACATTTTTTAGTAGTTTGTAATGTAGCACACTACTTTTTGAAAAAAGTAGAGTAGTGAGTGGTTTGATACAAAAAAAGTAGTTTGTAGTGATTTCTGGAAACTACATTTGAGTAACTTAGAATTCCCTCGGTAAAATTAAAATTCCTAGTGCGATTTCACATCAAAGAGAGCCCAGGTGCCTACATCTGATGGAAACTGGGCGTGCAAATTATCCGTGGCATTGACATTCGTGCCTTAATGGTGGCAGATGAAAGACTGGATGCCATATCAGGGGATCGCACTAGTTCTGTTAAGGGCTAAATAGCCTAAAACGCAGCCCCCATTACACACAAAAAGAAAAAAAAAACAAATTTTCAAGTAAATTTAAAATAAAAAAAAATTAATAAAAAAATAAATAAATAAAAAAAATAAATAAAAACGAGTTTTCATTTGAATCTGACAGGTGCAAGTCTTACACAAGTAAAACTTGCACCAATCAGATTCGTAAGACTGAAAAATATGAGCTGACCTCTTACATATTATTTTGACGTTATACATTCTGTTTGATGCCATTAGTTTGTTTGGCATTGAACTTTCACATATCCTGAATTTTCGCCTTGAATAGAGCATGGCTCAGAAATTAAACAATAAGCGATAACTGCCAACTTAGAACCGAGTGTTTTTTTTTCAGGAAGCAGAGAATGTTCCACGTATGAAAATTTTAGATGTCAATGAGATGATTGTGCCAAATTCCATCTAATTTGGAAGCTACTGCAAATGCTATAGAAGAGGATGCCCTGCCAGCTAACAATAAATATTACAGCGCTATAGACTCATATGATAACAGAATTCAATTTCGGGCAAAATGTCATTAAATTGAATGTAACAATGCAAAAACTATTCAACTCAAAAATAATGAACACAAAGTTCCATCTAATGTTTTGTAAAAAATGCTTCAAGTTAAAATACACACATCATCCATCCATTAAGTTTCATTCTCCAGCAAAACACGTGCGAAATGTTCAAAGAAATGCAGGTATGACTCACAATATGAATCAGCCATTGAAATAGACTTGAAAACTTCTGTAAGGCACAGTATTACTTTTTAACTTAATAAAACATTCGTTTGCTTGCATCATCAACAGGATAAAAATTCAAATATTTCATGATACAAATTCATATATTAAATATTCAAATATCAATACAATGATAGTGACTTTTTGATCATCCAATCAGCAATCCAATGACATTGAAACGCCATTCAGGGATGGTTTTATAGGAGAGGAAGTGGGAATAGTTACCTTCCAGAAGTTGGAAGCTTGTTTATTTTCTTCAAATTTTAATAAAGCAAGAAAGTATAGATCAAAGTAAGAACAAATATAAATCAACAATAAATTAATTACTTCAATATATATTTAAAAGAAATAAGATAAAATAAGGTACAGCTACCACCCTCAACCTAATAAGCTATAAGAAAATAGACCTATTCAAATCAAATTCCTTTTATGTATGCAAGCTCTTGGCTAGGACACTTTATTCTCATGTTTCTTTTTTCATTGGATAAGCTCTTTATTCCAATTTGAGCAATGAAACAAAAAAATGTTAAAATTACACCTTACATAGAAATTTGAATCCAACATAAAACCTTGTCAAACAGGAGAATTTGCTTTGAATAAACTTCAGCGTTTTGTACAATGTACAAAAATGTACAAAAAATGTTGTACAATGTATAAAAAATGACGTTTTGATCAATTACATTAATATTTTTTATAATTCAAAAACTTTTTACGGGCATTTTAGTGAGTATTTTAGGAATACGCCCCTCTCGCAATTATGGGCGAAATAAATTAATTTTTACTCATAAAACGTCTGAAACTAATTATACTCATAAAACTTCTGAATCTGATAAACCGCCATTGTAAACATAAACAATATATGCACGGTACATACACACCTCTGCTTTCACAGTTTCCCTCACAGTGCAAAGAATCAAATTTGCAGTCAATCATTGCATCAGCTAAACTATCTTTCAACTGCTGCTCTTTTCCTTTATTTTCATCCAAACTCTGGCAGTTTTCAGGCCAGCTTCCACAAACTTCTAGCATATTTGGCAACTGTTCAAAGCTCCCTATGAAAATAAGTTTCCAAAAAACAATGCATTTAGTTTGAAATGACGAGTTTCCTCAGACATGGTTAGAATTTGATAAAATAACAGCTGCCTTCATACTATATTTTAAAGTAATAATATTAATATTAGTAAAAAAAATGTTTGAGAAACATCATCAATAAGGCAGAAATAAACAAAGTTTTCCACTAACAATTCTTAAAATCTCTTGATGTTTGGCACAATATTTAAAAAAAAATCTAATTTTGTATGGTTTTGGAATGAACTATTTTATTCTAACATTTTAATTGGTACTTAAAATTAACATAAAAAAAATTCCATTTGTAGGTCATTATATTTCAACTAGCACTCATTTCAAAATAACTTTAAGATATTTATCATAAGTAATCACTAATACATTCATTTATCTTATACATTTTAAGGTTTTTTTTTTTTTTTTTTTTTGTTTTTTTGTTCCTTCAGACTCAGAAAAATATTGAAATAAAAATATTCAATCATATTCAGTTAGGAAAAATAACAAAGAAAACCGAAATTCATTTGTTTAACATAAGAGTTAAGGTTTCAAAAAATAATGACTAAATAATAAAAACAAAACTAATTTTATATAGTTTTGTGATGTATTATTTCATTATATACAAAACTTTGATTTACACTCAAAAATCAAGATATAAACTTTACTATGTATGTCAATTATTTCTATTTACAGCTAGCGCTCGTTTCAAAAGAACTTTAGAATTCTTATCATAAGTAATTTCATTCGTTTTAGAAATGCAACTCATCAATGCTATGCATTTTTAAGTATTTCAAGAAAAAAAACTTTTATATTCCTCAACCATTCATCAAATCCATCAACCATTCATTTCAGAAGCTTTTTTCCTTTGAGCGGCAGATTTAGAAATTGGTAAATTAAATCTTTGTTTTTCTTGAAATTATTATTACCATCTTAAATAAATTATATATTTAATAAGTAAACACAATAACATTACATGTCATTCTTCCTATTTATTACTAATTTTTATAAAATTCATTGTTTGAAATTATTGAATGATTTCTGACATTAACTTTCAACCAGGACAATTCTCATTCATTATTACATTTTAAAATACTTCTGAAGTAATTGTTAACTCGAGGATGTCTGCGGGTGTACTATATGAGGTAGCAGAAACGCAAATAGTAAGTGTTAAGAAAAAATTAAGTTCCTTTCTTCAATGGAATCTAGCACGATAATTTCTAAATAAATGAACAATGAAGAATAAATGAACAATGAACATCCAGATCAGTACTTTTATTGATCATACTTTTATAAATGATTTAAATTACCTTTACAAAAAAATCTAAGAAAAGAATTTTTACAAATAACTTTAATTTATTTACTTGTATCAGAAAAAAAATGCAAAATCAAGACTTGAAAAATAGTTTAGTATGAACCTGAACATAGGATCATGTATGGCACTAACATGAAAGAAGCTAGAAGGTACATAGAATGAGGGCCAAGGATAAGAAAAGTCAGATTAAGCTCATTTTTATAACTTGGAAAAACTAGCAGATGGAATGATTTGGCAAGAGGACCCTGTAAGAAATGTGGTGAACATGGAAAAATTGATTGATAAAATAATTTAGGTGCTTGTTAATGAAAATGGGAGAGGGCGGGGGAGATTATATGTTTGGGGATCTAAAAGTGCTGTATCCAACCGAGTACATTAAAAACCATTTACAATGAAATAAAGTGAAAGGAAAAATAAAGCAGATTGAGGTCTACCAGAACTGGCTTCTATAAACAAGAGTGATCCAGGAGATCCAGACGTTGCCTGATGACTTCCTGGCATAGCAACTGGATTTGAGCGTGCAGGTCTATTTCAAAAAGAAAAAAAGAATGTGTAAATACATAATGAATATTTAATAATGCAGCTTTACCATACCGCAAATAAGACTTTTCAGAACCGCAAAAAGAACTTGTTTCTCAAACCCTTATTTTAAGAGAGGTAGATTAAGGGGCCCCCAAACCTGTAAATCCGCCCCTGCTGGAGAAGCTTTGATTCAAAAAGCTGCACCAATCCATGCTTAACATTTGGAAGCAAGTATACGACACATTAGAGTAAATTAAAGTAGGCAATCTTTTATAGAATGGTTCATCACTGAAAAAAAGTCTTAAATACTTAACTTTTGTTGAAAAAAAAATTAATAAACAAAACCAAATATTAAAGTCTAAAAACAAATCTCTAAAAATGCTATAATTATGAAGTTGAATGAATCAATACTGTCTTAAGATACTTGTCCTTTTTAATGATTGGAAGTTAACGATATGCACAATATAAAACTACTAGAATTGATGCCTGTAAAAAATTTAGCGTGTTCAGGGAAATAAACCAGTTTATGTTTCAATTAAAAGAGTTAAAAGTAATAGCTCTAATACTAAAACATGGAAAATATATGTAAAATAAAAGGGGGGTTCCTGTCTCACCTTAAACTTTGAACTTCGAGCTCTTCTGTAAAAATATCTGCTGCAGGTGTACTATAAGTTTCAGAACTTTGGGAAAACAATGCTGATGAGTTTGATGATAAAACTGTCGTATTTGAAGAATGTTGAAAGGTTTGAAAGGAAAACTGAGGGCCCATCCAGAGGCGTCTGTGAGGTCCGGCATGAGTGATAATTTCAACCTGAAAACAGAAAAACATATTGGATAACACAATTCAGAGTTTAGGGATATGGGGGAGGCAGGGGCGGCATTTCAGCATTTGGTTTGGGGGGTCGAGTTTCTTGAACATGAATTTCCTCAAAACGGTATAAAATACATATTGTTTTTCACAAGAACTGATAATGAAATGGTTTTAATGTTAAGAATAATTAGGTTTGTAAAGAAAAATTAAAATTTTTTCGACCGAAGCTTTAAATTAATTTTGTTATAAGTTATCTCACAAAATATCTCGGTACTAGTTTTTATTTTTTAGTAAAGTTTTAATCTGCTATTTTTGGAGTCAGGAAGAACAGAAAATTTTGTAACTATAGTTAATCAATATCCAATGACTTAATTTATTGCCAGTATAGCTAAAGAGGAAGGTCTTGCTTTGCCTCATTGCGCTTCGAAGGCAATTCTCTAACCTCCTGAGACACGCAAGTCAAAATTGGTTGACGTTCAGTTGTCCTACAACTTTCTGGTTGTGTGCGTAGTTTTTTACACCGATGAAGAGGCTCCATTTTTGTAGCCTTGAAATAGCTATATGCTGTATTTTTGTGTAAATTTGTGCTTTATTTACATTGGTTTTTCAATTTAATCACGGAAGTCATCTTTCAAATGACTGACCTGATTGAAACAGTCAAAAAACAATGGAAGGAAGAAAGTTATGTCAAAAAAGCACATTTCCTTTAGATTCCTCTCTTTAAAATAACCAAGAAAGCTTTTTAAATAGGCTAGTACTTATTTTGTGTCATTAAAAAGTATAATCACAATTCACAAAACAATTCCTCTTCCCTCATGCTATTACTTATAAGTGTAATATTTTCTTTTTCGCTTTCTATAACCGACCTACATAATATTGAAGTTAAGACCAATAATAAATATATCTCATTAAATCCTGTCTAAAGTTCTTGAGAAACTGAATTGATCAGTTTATTCAAAATATTGATTTAATATTTTGACTAAAACTTCATCTGGGGTTTTGTCACCTCTTCCACATTGGCATACATTAAAAACTGTTACGAAAAGTTCTGTCACAAAGTTCCACACCTGGTTCAAGTATGCATTAATGCGAAAATTACTAAGAGTTTCAATTGTCAATCCAAGAATTAAGATTAGCGAATTAAAATTTTTATGATCGAGTGTAGCATTTATCAAAAAACGCTCCACAGTATAAATAAAGTAAATAAAAAATTCAGACAAAGGCATACATATTAAAACGACATCAAATTTTTTATCAATGAAAAGGTCGCTTTCCAGTAATTCTTCCAGGGGGGCTTTTATAACTCTTGAAGACCATCTTGTGTCATTCGGAGATTGTCAAGTAAAGAGCCTCAAGATAGATTTGTTGATGTGAAAGTATTTTTTGATGTGAGATGTTTTTCAAAAATAGCATATCTTTACAAAAAGTTCCCATGAAAGCATATGATACACCGAGTTGCTAAAATGTGTTTCTAGTACATGGCGTCAATGAACACTTACTAGCTGAACATTAAGTTATAATATGAGCATAAAAATTTATGTAAAATGACATGGAATTTACGCGTAAAAATTGCACAGACTCTACACTGTACAGGTATCTCATACAAGATGCTCCATCATAACATAGATTACTCAATTTTGAAATATTTAACCCATATGAAGCGATTACTTCTTTAGTTAAGGCAAACACTTATCCTCCATCAGTTTTTTCTGTTCTGAAAATTCAGGCAAATGATTTTCTAAGTTATCTAAATTGAATTTTACCATTTTATATTATTCTTAGTGAAAAATTTGGGGGTGCAACCGCCCCCTCTCGCACCCCCTATTTACCGCCCCTGGGGGAGGGGTAGGAGTGGGCGGAAAATAGCCCCCCTTTTCACCAGAAACAAATTATTTGACTGATACATTGTTCTGCTAAAAATTGTATTAAGTACATGTTGAACTTCATTAAAACAGCTTTTTTTTCCCCCAACTTGTAATCAATGAATTAAATAGAGAAGTTTTTTTTTCCAGGGTTCAAAAATATCATGATAGAGTAAGTGCTCCAGTAGTTGGCCACAAAGACATAAAACTGCTTATAAATAGAACATGTATAAATCAAAATCGGATATGATGCATTCCCACATTCCTCTACCTGTCCCTGATTATCATGCAACAACAGTGAAGTTGTAAGAACGTTTCATAAAGTAGTAATGAGTCATTTTATTTTAAATGATGTACCCATCATCCTAGTTTGAGATTCAGCTTATTTTTTTCTTAAGAAGCCACATCATCTTTAAATGTTAAGTACCCTTCTTTTTTTCATTCTGATGTAAATTTGCTTTTATTTATGTTTTAATGGATAGTATAACATTACATTTCAATTAAAAATTAAACTTCTTCTTAGACTTAATTATTTTTAGAGGGGTGGCCGACCACTGGGTACTGAATTCTCATGCATTTCCAATAGTCGGCCATGGCAGATTGACCACTGGTTCTGTGCTGTTTTGTTGATCTATCCAGTAGTCAACTGTGTACATAATATGGATTTTCTAATGTTCATCAAACACTAATTAAAATAAAGTATTGACACAGCGGCAATTTAGCTGTTTTGAGAAAAAAATCCCTTTCTAATGTTATTTCTTCTAAAGAAAATGTTTACACTTTCTGCTAAAACTTTTTTTAACAAAAGGCAGTTATTTTGCCATTTTATTCCCTCTAATGTTGATTTTAACTTAAAATTCTTGAAAACTGGTGTTGTAAATTTAGTCCATCGTTGCGTTTAGAATAAATGTTCTATTGCTTAACATGTCATTAGCAAAAGGTGATTTATCATTTTTCTTATCAAACCATCTTACATTTATGGTTTGATTTTACTAAGTCTAATTATTTCAAATGTTGGTAGCACTTTTTATTACTACTACCATAACTAAATATTTATTTCTTTAGGTTTTCTTCTCTAGGAAATCAAAATTTACTTCTAGTTTAAAATAATGCTGACTTAGCTTCAAAATTGCATTATGTGACTATTAATTCCATTTTAATTTATTCATCGTTTACTAATATTCGTGCTGAAGGATGTATGATTATCTTCATGACACCCCAAATGTCTGAATTTCAATTTACCTATATACAGGCCCATCATTTGGGGGGAGGGGGGGGGGGCAATTGACCCCTCTGGATTTTCACAACATAATGCAATTATGCATTTTTGCTTGTATTTTGATGTTTTTCTCCTTTCAAATGAACTGAATTCACACCCTTTGCCCCCCCCCCCTCCGTCGAAAAACTTTGAAAATAGGGACGAGCCTACATAAGTCTTCTTACTGCAGTTTATTCACAACAAAGTACCATTGTTTTTTTATGACAAATTTTGCTTTAGACGTTTATTGTTTTGAGGTGAAATTATTTCCAAAACTACAATTTTAATTTTGTGTTCTGTATGTTGAAGTTTTGTTATAATGAACATAAATTAATCAAATGTCAATCATATCGATCAATAATTCGCTCTTTATCGGTCATGAGTTCTATCAACTCTTTTGTTCAGTTTTAATGTTAACATAAACAGTTAACACTGAAACCTTTTTTGTGCCAGGGTGGGAGGAGGGGCGAGTTCAAATTCTCATGTTTTAGAAGTTTTCAAAATGCTCCCCCCCCCTCAAAAAAAATCCAGCTAACAGGTCTTCTCCATTCATCAAATTTCTTCTTTCGCAGCATATGATATCATTTTAGTCAATGACGTAGAACAGGGGTTTTCAAACTTTTAGGCTCTGCAGTCCCTTTGATGACTGACATGAGGTCACCCCCCCCCCTCTCCCTTTGTACATGCTTAATACAAGCAATCTAATAGGAAACTGGAGCTGATATGGATATCTGAAAACAAGTAAATAAGGGAAAATCTAGATAGTTTCACACACAAAATTTAACTCAATTGTTCAAAGCTTTATTTTTAACAGCTTATTACTAGAGCATATGAAATCCAAGATGAAAAGAAGTATATACAATTTTTTGAGGTAAGTTAGAATCCAAGTGAGGTTGGTGTACACATTAGTCACTTTCACAACATTAATGAGAAGGTTGATTTTCTTTTATCTGATATATACCCTCATAGGTTGAGAACCGCTGATGTAGAAGATAAATAATAAAAAAAATATTGCATGAAATGTATATTCAAACTGTTTGCAGTTTAGAAGATAATATAAAGATAAACATTATGAAGACATCCAAAATGCAAAATTCTTTTTTAATTATTGGAATAATTAATTTTTTAAGTACACTGCTGTGCTGTAAGTTTTGCATTCAATTTTGTTCAAATTTATTCACTTACACCTCATTAGAGTAAGGAAAATGAAACGGCCAAGCACTGGGTTTCTATGGGCGACTACTGGAGTATTTTCTCGTATTAACAATAGCTTGCTTTTTAGAATAAAAATAGTTTTACTTTAGAAATAAGTTAGTGAATCATTATCAGAAAGGTACAGCCTAAAGGTTTACATTGTTTTTGCTGTTGTATTGATAGCAGAAATTTATAGGTTAGCAAAAATATCGAAAATATCTGATAGTTTGATATATATGGGTCATTCTTCAAAAAGTGTAACTTTTCTGTCACACGGCTTTTACAGTAAAAATTTCAAAGAATAATTCATTTAACAAAGATTTTTAATTTCATCAAAAATATATCTATTTAAACCTGCCAATAATTTTCTAATAATAATTTTTATTTTAGTAAATTTCTGGATCACAACATGTGAATTCTCACCTCTGTGGCATGGCACACACCTGGTGTGACTGTTTATGTAGCTTAATAACTTGTTTAATTAAAAGTATATACCTATTTATTTATTATTCCTTTCACACGTGTATCAAATACTAAGTATATTTAATTTTTTAATATTGTGTTTTAGTTCATTTTAGTAGACAAGGAGTCATGTCACACAATAAATTTTCACCCCCGTTTCCTAAACATAAAAAGTCATTCCTCATTAACACGTGGCAGTAATAACATCAAATTTCATTTTCCATGACACAAGGGAGTCATCTTGTTTATTTTTAGCCATAGTTGAAGTCGTGAGATTTTTGTCAAAAAAACAAGAAGATAGATTTTGCTTTAAAAACTTAGTGTGGTTCTTCTGACTTCTCACCTCTTTGAACCTGAATTTCAGGGATGTAAGTTAATGTAAAAAAAGAGGTGAACGTGTTTTCATATGCTTAACATGTGCAGATTGTAGCAACGAAGAAAAAAAAATTCCCCGAGAAATGTATCTATTAGGCCTATTTTAATGGAAAATTTCTCACTTCCGTGGATCTCACCTCCATGACAGACCTTATCAATGTCATTATTTCTGAGGTGAAAATAAATGATGGAGGGAAATACATTAATAATAGGCTTTCTACGAGAATTATAAATTGCTAGTATACCCTCAAATTTACTAAATGCTATTTTTAACATACATTTGAAACTACTAATTAAGCCGTTCTTTAATTAAGAGAGCCTAATATTATATTCCCACTAATCATTAAAATAGCTGATTGTTTGCACAATCAACAAAATTACTACGTAAATATTAAATTGGCCTCGATTTTTAAACATTAAAAGTTTTTTCTTTTTTTTTATTTCTGTCAACATGTTTTTTTTAAATTTTTTATTATTTATGAGTAAAATAATTGGAACTTTGCTGGACCATCGTTTATGGTTACTTCTAGTAGGTAACACTTTCATGTAAGAATGAAAAAAAAGAAAACAAAAGGCTTTCAAATTGAAAAATATTTGCGTTCAAAAGTTACGTTTTCTGGAGACTAACCCAGATCCGATATTTTCAATCAACACAAAATAAAGTCTTCAAACTAGTAAATGCATCCTCAAATCACTCTTTATTTTCTTACATTATTATTACTATATGTAAGCTAAAATTTTTGGTTTCTTTCATTATTTATATCTAATATTTTATTTTACATTTTTATCAATTTTAATGAAGTTAATATAGCATTAGCTGTTTTCAGACATGTGACCCAAATACGATGAAAAATACTGAAACATGATATTTTCAAAATAAATATTGGATATATATCATGATACATGCAGTAAAACCTGTCTACAACGATACTGTTGGGATCTAAAAATATTGTTATGGACAAGTTATCGTTACAGACAGTTCGATTATTCATGCTGAAAATTTTCTGGGAGCAAGGCAAATATCGTTATAGACAGGTTTATTGCTACAGACAGTATCGTTATACACAGGTTTCACTGTATCATGATATATATCGACTGGACTGATATATATCGGCAAACCCTGTTTTTTTCATATCACATTTTTTACTGTTTATAACATCAAATATTCTGAACGTAAAATACCAAACTGCATTGCAAATGATGAGAAAAAGAAATAAATTAAGCTAAGCCTAAAATCTTAGGAACAATTCCAAGCAGCAATATACTAGTACAAAACATTATAATAAATACCGGCACTCCCCTTTTTACTTGGTTTATTCTTTTTCTTTTAAATTTAACATTTTATTTAATTAATTTTTGATTCCCTTTTCTATTCCATCATTTACCTAAGTATTTATTTCTAATTTTTTATATATTTTTTTTATTTTAAACCAGCAATACAACTTGTACAAAAATTTAAAACACTTGGAATTGGACACAATTCTATTTTAATTGAAAAATTTAAATCTAAACTAAATAACAATAGAAAACAAGACAAGTTTTAGCTTCTTTTTTGCCCTTCATATCTTTAATTTTCATATCTTTAATTTTCTAAGAAGGTTCTTCTGCCTTTATATAGGAGTTTAGTAAGACTCCATTTGGAGTATGTTGTGCAGTTTTGGTCGCCTTATCTGAGGAAAGATATTTGTGTATTGGAAAGGGTTCAAAGAAGGATAACTAGACTAGTAAGGGGACTTTCAGATTTAGATTACGATACCAGACTTAATAGGCTTAATATGTATAGCCTGGAGCAAAGGAGGATCAGAGGGGACATGATTCAGATGTTTAAATTTATCAAAATGAATGATGTTAATGGACTAAATTTTTGCACCGAAAGCAGGACGAGGGGTCATTGTTTTAAGCTATTCAAATCTCAGGCTAACCTGGAAATAAGGAGAAACTACTACTACTTTAGTAGGGTTGTGGACATTTGGAACAGCTTACCAGAAGAGGTAGTAATGAGCAAGGGGGTGGATAGTTTTAAGAGTGCCATTGATCTTCATTGGGGACTATTAAATTGACTAGGACCAGCCCAGCTGTGCCAAGAGCCTGTTGCTGGTCCTCGCATTTATATATGTATATTTGTATATGCTAATAAGAGTTCAATGGTAGAACATTTTATAGATAATTAGAGCAAATAATTTACTTCTGACAGCCAGCTTTCTTCCACTTCTGTAGATTTTACTGCACTTGGTGTAATTCCAGTACCACCTACAATGGGGAAAAAAGAATTAAAATATAATCTAATCCTACATCAAAAATAAATAAATAAATAAAAAGAAAAGGAAAACAAAAGAACAGAAATGAATGAAATGAAAGATAATGAATAAATGAAAAGATTAGAAAAAGAAAGAAAGGAAAGAGGGTAGGGGAGGGGGGTTAATCCCCCTTACCTTAAGTTGATAGTTTGATAATATGTTATTCCAGATAATTAAAGCAATTTCTTGGAACAAGAATCATAATGCCAATTTTTTATAAAAAAGAAAAATATATATATAAGAAAAATGAATTTAATTATTTAAAATTTTTATTAGTTTCTAATGACAAAAAAAAAACTGAATAATGATGATTTTGTTGAATAGAACTTAAAATTTGGTCAAGCCGTCAGACAAAATGTGCTTCATAAGGAATTTTTTGGGAGGTCACAATGACCTCCCATGACCTTCCACCCTGACAACAGTCATGACTCAACAAAATTTTTTAGACACATTACAAAATGAAATTTTTGTGAACATTTAGTAGTAAATATGTAAAACAAGAAAGAACTCTATACAGCTACAAGAAATATTTATTGTGATGGAATTCTGCATTTCGTTATAACTTAAATTGGATGCAAGGAATAGTATACAAAATACTCAAACTTTATTGTTAATCAGCATCCCTTTTAATAATTCATTCAAAAAAAAAGTGAATAAATAAATTAATAAAAATTAAAAGTACAAAAAGAGGGAAATTGATGAAATAGTTCAGCAGGAAAAAAGTAAATGTCCTCAAAAAAAAAAAAAAAAAGAAAAAAAAAAAGGTTCGACAGTGCAGTTTTCACAAAGACAAAAAATTAATATTTCAAGCATTTCAGAAATAGAAACTGATAGATATTGTATACATAAGAAAATTACTTCTCTTGTTCATTCAGAGCTTTGCTTTTTGTTTTATAGCATTCAAGATTAGCTCATACTCAGTAAAGTGATTTTAGGAAATAGTTATGAATTGCTAACAGGGGAAAAAGAGTGGAAGTATTAAGAAAATACATACTTGATTTTCGACTTCTTGGTTCTGGATTATAAGCGGAATCAGAAGTAAACATAAGTGGATTTGTAGCTGGTAATGGTGGACCCATTTCAGGAGAAGAAGCCGGTCTGAAAGAAAGAGTAATGTAAAAGTTAAAAAATGAACGTTAAATATAAGCATGAAAATTAAACAATAATGACAAAATAGAGTGAGATAAAAAACATATGCACCATAAGTAAAATAATTGCAAATTGAAAAATGCAAAATAATAATAGAATGATTGTCTTGATACATTTTGAAAGTATAAACATTTATATTTCTTCGTTAAATATGCAGTTGTATAAACTAATTAATGCCAGGTGCTGAATTAACTATGATGCAGTTTATAAACTACTTATTTGCATGTAGTGGTTACAGGGGCAGATACCAGAGGAGTTTCATGTTTGTCATGACCCTCCTCCTCCCCCCTCCCAGTCCTAAAACGTTGACAATACTATCTACCCACATTCTGTTTAAACACTTAATGAATAAAATACAAACGGTTTCAGCAATTTTTTCAATTCATTATTTTTAAAAGTAAATATCTGAAATACTACTTCCATTCATTGCTTTTTAAATAAATTGGCTACATTTATGCCTTATTAGGTGCATTATTCTTGGCCAACTCAGTGGTTTTTAATCACACATAAGCAGTTTCAGAAATTTGTCATACCCAAAAACCGTAAGTTCATTCACAGAAGGTGAGGGGAAGGGGGGGGGTCATTTTTCAGAAGGACCTCCCTGAAAATGATTGTCTGTATCTGCCACAGCATGAATAGAATGAGAGAGGTGGGAGTCATTCTTGCATTAATTTTAACTTTAGTCGGGAATTTTTCTTTTAAATTATGAATCAACTTTTGTCAAAAGTCACTTTTAACTTGTTTTAAAGTAACTTTGAATGACTTATACCATTGTCATTCTACTTTTACAAAGGGTTTACTGAAAGAAAGTCTAAAAATGCAAGGACTATTGTAATTTAAAAAATAGCAGAAAATTCTGCCTGCTGGTCCAATCAGCAGCATGGATACTGACTTACACTCATGGGCGGATTTATGGGGGGGCAGAGGGGGCAATAACCCCCCCCCCCCCAGTGTTGGGAGGACTTAATATAGTAACAACACATCTTCCAAAAAAAATCATTATTTTTTTGTTTTTGTATACTTCAAAAGAGCATGGGTGGATTTATGGGGGGGGGGGGCAAAGGGTGTAATGCCCCCAGTTTTGAGAAGAGTTCATATAGTAACAACTTATCTTCCAAAATCTTATAACAAAAAAAAAATCATGATTTTTTTCTTTTTTGAATAGTTTAATGAAAATGAAGAGAATAGCCAATGTTCTTTTCTGAAGGGAGAAAAGAAAAAGAAAAAAACTGAACATTAAATACAAATAGTACAGCTGTCACTGGGGTGCTGAAAATTGGTCTAAATTCACTATTTTGGACTGAAAACCATTTGGGCAAGTATATGAATGAAAATATAATCTAAATGAGCTATGCATTCAGCTGCAACACTTATAATAATTGACTTTTGGGATCCTCCCTCCCCCCTCCCCAATTTGCGCTAACAGAACGATCTACTCGTTACGATGTTTTCTCTCTTTTGAGAACGCTATTTTCAATTTGCATGATCACAAAAACTAGATGTTTTGGGTTGTTACAGACGAAAGATTTTGAAGAACCTTCTGGTATCACACGTTCAAATGAAATTGGCTGATTTGAAATGTATGCTATTGCAAAAGAAGTACATAGCTAAAAGGTTTTTGTACAGCAAAATACTATCAAATGTAACAGTTAACCGTTTACCCGCCAATGTTCCAAAAATGGAACATCATATTTAAGTGAAAATTTTCCCAAGAAATAACGTTAAAATAAACAAGTTTTTTTTAACACAGTTTAGTCTTATTTCAAAGTATTTTTTGATTTCCTGCTTGATTGTTTATATGTTTTCAATTATTTATTGCGATTTTTCAAAGATGAGTGTTTTTTTTAGCTTTTTGCAACTTTTTCTTATAAAATTTACCAAAAATTGTTTTTTCAGAAAATGTGATTATATTTATTATAGTTGTGAAAAATACTTCAATGTATGATTTTAAAATGCTTGTAGAAATGTACAATGATATTTCCGAAAGGTGTACCCCTTCAAAATAGCATGTTCCAATTTTGGAACATTGGCGCTTTTAGGGAGTCAAATTTCCAAGAAGTAAATCGTTCGACTTCCAAGGGGAAATTTCATTTTTCGTAATATATGTTTCTTTTTTTTTCTCATTTTGAATGTACTCTGATGTAGATGTTGGCAAAACCAAGTAAGTTTATATTTTGAAAGGATATGACGTTTCGTTAGCAAAGAAAATAATAACAGTCTTCTGTTTGACGGACTATATGGCTCCGAATCCACACCTGCTCGGACAGCTGCATTGTCACGTAATAATAAAAAATAATATTAGTGAGAGTTTTATTCTTCATATTTTAAATGCAGTTCAATAATTCGCTAGCTTTGTTTTCGGGCGAAACGAAATTCTGTTTGACGTATACCAACTGTTCATAAATGTTAAAAAATGTCTACAAGATTTCTTACTGTAGAACAAGCTGTGGCTTATTTAGAGACATTGTCAGATTCGGATTTGTCAGATGTAGATATATGCCAATTACCCCCTGATGAACTAGGCAATATCACTGAGGAAGAATAGATGTTGACAGAGATGAAATCCTACAATTTTTTGGTTTGTTGCTATTGAGTGGGTACCATTCTGTTCCTTCTGAAGATATGTATTGGAGCAGTGCAGAAGATACATCTGTGCCAATTGTACTAACAGTTATGCCTCAAAATCGTTTTCGAAAAATAAAAAACAAGTTTCATTTGATGGACAACCATGAATTAAAACAAAATGACAAACTAAGAAAAGTTTTCCTTATTTACGAAGAATTGTGTAAAAACCCTCAACAATTTGGTGTATTTCATGAAAAATTAAGCATAGATGAATCTATCAGGGTTCATACCCTTTTGGTTAAAAAAAATTCCCTGACTTTTCCAGGTTTTCCAGGTTGTTTTTTAGAAAATTCCAGGTTACTCGCTTTATTCAAAATTTAAGTTTAAATAGTAATATTTTCAAAATAATTAAAACTGTTTAAAGTAGCAATGCAGAAGAACTAAAACTTCTCCCCTTAGATTTGGAAAAAACCTTGGAATTTTTTTTCCTTTCTTTTCTCTGTCAAAATTTTAAGTTTTTTTTAAAACATTTTGTTCAAAATTGTTTTAATTTGTTTACTATTTGTTGAAAACAGAGTACTTTCAACCTATTTTAGCGTTTCTTTGATGTCACACGTAATATTATAGCGTTTTGCTGCAGTCCTGCAGCAACCTTTTAGCATCCGCTTTTGGTTTACAATACTTCTTTTTATTTTCTTATTAGTAGGTTACACAAAACATATTGAGCAAAAAGCAACGCTAAATTTCAGTATACATATGATTAACTTGTTTCATCAATCGGCATACCATGTAATGCATAGTAACAAAAATCAACATCCGCCGATCATAGGCCAATGCCAATGATCTTTTTTTTTCACATATTAAAGGACGCTTACATTAAAATTTCAATTTTTTTTTCCAGAAAGTAATAGTTATTTTTCAAAAATTCCTAACTTATTGCACATTTAATGTTATTTTCAATAGTTCACATTGATATAAACAATCAATTCTGTTTCTGGAAGTTTAAGTCTACTTCCATTGTGCAAATGATCAAATATGGCGACAAAGTGAAAAATTTAAAATAATAAGTAGATTTTTGGATTTGTAGTATAAAAGTAGTAATAAATAATCAATAATCCTTAAAAAACTACAATAAAAGCAAAATAGTCAGTATTTAGCACATAAGAGTCTAAATCAATTAAAACAAAAAAATGTTATAAAGATTAAATTTTGCATTTTTCCAGAAAATAATTACAAATTATCCGGAAAAAAGGCACAATTTGTGTTGTTTTCAATAGTTTGCACTGCAATTAACATCCAATGCCGTTTTCGGGAACTTAGGCACTTGAAAAAGGCTTGTGTACTTCCATCTTGGGAATGACCAAATATGGCGGCTATGCCCAAAAATAAGAAATAACTTTTTTTTAATTTGTTGCATGAAGACAGTTAAAAAATAATAAATCTTCATGATACTACAATTCATTGAAAAGTTTTTATCACATTTGCGTCCGAGGCAGTGAGGATAAGATTAAGTTTTAAGAACAAAATTTTTCATTTCTCAAGAAAATTATTTCAAATAATAATACAAAAACAATTTGCAGACCATTTTTTGTTGTTTTCATCAGTTTTCAATTAAAGAAAACATCCAATTCTGCTTTGTTTTTAGAAACTTAGGCATTTTTGGATCGTATCTACTTCCATCTTGTGAATGACCAAAGATGGCGACTACGTTTAACACGTAGCTGAAATGATTTTCCGATCAACAAAAAAAAAAACCATTTTCCCCGATCGACCCTCCCATCTACAGGTTGTGCTTCCGAAGCAGTAAATTGTCTTCTCTCCTGTTGAGTTTGTGCATAATTGCTGTTCACCTGATTTTTTTTCCCTTGGGAACTACTGAGAGCCAAAAATGGCGGCTGCTGAAGATTTTTTGGGTCGCCACTTTTTTCATTGCTTTAAAATTGTTACAATTTTTTTTAAATACATCGATAAAAATGAAGATTAGATCTTATAAAACGAAATTCCCTGGGAAAAATTGGGAAAAGAAAAATTTTGGGGACACATTTGGAAAATTCCTTGACATTTTTGACTAAGTCATTTTCCCTGATAATTCCAAGTTTTCCCGGAGCGTACGAACCCTGAACCGAACAGAATGTTGTGGCAACCCATCTAAAACTTAAGGCAGTAGAAAGAAATGCGTTCCTCTCACTGACTCCATGCAAGAAAATCTTCGCTCTTTTAGCGCATTTTTCGTTGTGAAAAAAACGTTCATTTTTCGATTGCAGTTTTTAAGTGCCAGCGTCGGTTTAGATAAAAATTTACAATTTTTTTCGTGAAATCACAATAAAAACGAAGACTAGATCTCATAGTACTGAATTCCTTGGGAAAAAAATGGAAAAAAAAATTTTGGAGGACAAAATTTGAAAACTCCCTGACTTTTCCCTGACATTTTTGACAGTGTCATTTTCCCTGACAATTCCCGGTTTTCCCGGAATTCCCGGAGCGTACGAACCCTGATCTATGGTTCCCTACTACGGTCGGCATTCATGTAAAATGTTTATTAGATGAAAACCAATAAGATTCGGCTTCAAAATTTGGATGCTGTGCTCTTCAAGTGGATACCCATATTCCATGGAGATTTATTCAGGCAAAAAAGAAGGATCCCCTGATGTGCAATTAGGATCCAGAGTTGTAAATGATCTATTATCAGTTTTGACTGACACGTCTAAGCATGAAGTATACTTTGATAACTTTTTTACATCATATGACTTAATTTCTCAGCTATCAAAAAAAAAAGTGTACGAGCAACAGGAATAATTCGTGAAAACCGAACTGGCCATTGTCCACGGAAATCCAAAAAAGCCCTTTCTAAAGAAGATCGCGGAAATTTTGACTATTGATCTGATGGATCAGTGTACATGTGCAGCTGGAAAGATAATGCAGTGGTTACAGTAGCATCTAATTGTTATACACATGAGCCACTTGCATCTGTAAAATGTTACTCAAATGCGCAGAAATGCAAGATAGATGTGCCACAACCTCATCTTATCAAGAGATACAATGAAGGAATGGGGGGTGTGGACGTCTTGGATAAACTTTTAGGGAGCTACAGACCTCATTTGAGGAGTAAAAAATGGTGGTGGAATCTTTTTAGTAATGCGCTGAATATTTCAGTTGTAGCTAGTTGGTTACTTCATTGTGATTTACACGAAGTCAAGATGAAGCATTTAGAGTTCCGAAGAGAAATAACAACTCACCTCCTAAGAAGAAAAGTACGAGTGGAAAGTCCTCCAGGGCCTCGTTGTCATTTACATAAACGGTCAAGAATGTCTGACGGACATTATATTGTATCTGCATCCCAAGGACGTTGCGCGGTGTGCAAAAAAATACGACTAAGAAATGTTTCCATCGCAACAAACGACTTCACCAGCAACGCTTCCTTTCATATGATGGGCATTAGATATTTCAGTATTGGATTTTCTGAATTCTGATATGTACACAAATGCAATTTAAAATATTATTTTTTCTGAAATAAAGTATGCTAAGATAAAAACCGCATTCAAAACCTCTTAGTTTAAAAAAATTCTCTGAAAAAAAAAACTTCATGCAAAACGCCAATGTTCCAAAAATGGAACACACTGAAAATCATAGTAAAAATTTTTTTTCTGGAAATTTTATTTTATTTCTGTATTTACTAGACATAAATAGACATAATTTCAAAAAATTACTCAAATTTGATCATCCGTCAATAGTTCGGCGGTTAAACGGTTAACACCATACTCAACGAATGTATGTAACAATGAAACAAAAGACTAGAAAAATGGTCCAACCATTGAACAAACATAACGTAAAATCACTGTAAACAATGCATTAATTTTTTTAGGGGAAAAAATTAGGAATCTCAATCCCTAGCAGTTCAAAACTAAATTTCTGATTTTCCAGAATCATACATTGTAAGGAAAACGTCTGAATAAAAGAAAAAGTGAGGGAGATATATTTCCGGCACGAAAGCTATGCACAATTCTTGTAAGATCGCATTATTACCTGATGAAATGTTTTTGTGTTACCTTTATTTTTTAAAGGAAAAAATTGTATATATGAAAATAATAGTTAGAACTGTACTTCATGCGCTTGGAAAATTTTCCGTTTGTCTTTTTTTTTTTTTTTTTTTGAGAAAGAAAAGTAAATACTATTGCAAAATGAATAAATTTCAGTTATATGAACGTTCTGATTAATTGAAGCTTTTTACTTAGATTGAAAGTACCATTTTCCTTACTTTCTAAATACTGTTTAAAAATTAAGGTAAGTCATAATCATCTAAGTCTAAGTGAGTCAGTCCTTGTCATTACTGAAATCTGAGTAAATCAGTCATCAAAAGTTTTGGAAAAATTTGCTGAAATTTGATAAAAACCGATAAAAACCTTACACAGAGTGGTAAAATCGTGAAAATCCTTTAACTGTAAAAACTGACGAATTTTCGTTAAAATTACAAAAAATCAAACAAAAATCTGCAGGTAAGGGCCGGATTTGCCTATAAGATAAACAAGCTATAGTTTATTGCCCCTGCTTTGAAGTGGACCCCTAACAGCCAAAAAATTGTGATTCGTTCCTTAAAAAAATGGAAAGTGTTTGAAAAACTAATTTCATTTTCAAGTAGTTGAAAACCTTGAATATTTGGAAACGTGTGACTACAAACCTTAAATTCTAAAATTTCTAACAAATTGTATGGGGAGGAATGCCAAAATGTGCCAAATTCAGCTCTTTGCTACATCTTACATGAAAAATGTAAAAATCATGGTTCTCGCGTTTGTAACATATTACTTGAAATAAATTTTTTTGTGACTCACATGCTTCATATCTTGCTATTTATTTAATCCCGAATGCAGAATTTTGGAAATTCTTTAGTATTGATTGCTTTTATTTTACTTTTACTGCATATTGTTGATCTGCTTAGCCCGGGAAAAAATGATACACTACCCCTATTCCTTTTTGGTTTTTGCACTACTTATAATTTAAAAAAAAAGTTGTAATGAGAAATTAAAGTTTATTTTTTCTTTTAAACTTAAAATAGCCGTTTCTTACAAAGTTTGAATAATACTGTACAACTGTATAATCTACTACTCAATTTCAGAGACCCGAAAGTGCAAATTATTGGTTCTAAAATTCCTGAAAAGAATTGGCGCAGTATAGCCTACCAGGGCTCTTGAGCTAAAAACCCAATCTAACTAACCAAATCTTGAAAATAATAAGACAAGTCTTTGAAACTCCTAAGCAAAGTGAGCTACAATTTTATTTCTTATCAAGTGTATAAATTAAGAATTGTTCAAATGGGTAGTATGTTACTCTCTTGATACCTATTCTCTAAATCTGTGCACCATACTTCTTTTAAAGTATTAATTTGCATCACAAAGCACTTTTAAAGCGTAAAACTTTTTTAAAAAAATGATTCACCTCTTATTTCCAATTAACCCTTATAAGACTTCAAAATGCAGAATTTTATATCCATTTTATATAATTTCCTCCCGAGACCCCCGGCCGCCTAAAATTGGAGATATTCTATATCCCACTTAAAAGGGAGCCCTGCGTCACTCTCTTTTAAGGTCAATTCAAAAAGGACAGCATGATTACACACAGTAATGAAAACGGCACATAAAAAAGTAAAAGAATGGCCTTATGCATCACAGAAAACAGATAAAAACATGGGAGAGGTGGGGGGGGGGGGGGAGGGCAATTAAAAATGTTGCTCCAAAAAATTAAATCCTGCCCCCCCAAGAATTCAGTCCTAAATCCCCCTATGCTTACACTACTATAATTCTTGCCACAATATCAATTCAGGTGAGCAGACAATTTTTGCAAGTTTCTAGTCAGGGGCGTAGCTAAGGGGGGGTTTTGGGGACAAAACCCCCCCTGAAATGTTTGTCTCAAAAAAAAAGAGAAAGAGAAAAGAGAAGAGAAAGAAAAAAAGAAAAAGAAAAAAATCAAAACGACATTTTTTTGAGTAACAAAGGTCAAAAATTCACTTCGTCCCCCCCTCTCAATGATTGATAATCTGCTACATGAGTGACCCTCAAGCATAAAGATGCCTCCCTCTGCTGCGACAATTTTTGATAATTGACTGAAATTTGACACTTCGCTTTAGAAATGAGATTGATTTGTTAAATCCACATATATGTAGCCTTTCTTCGTCATTCATTCCGCAAATTGTTAAATATGTTTAATTTTATGAGTGGCGCAGTGGGAATATTGCATACAGTCGAATCTGTATATTTCGAATTTCACAGGAAAGAAAAAAATCGAGATAAAGAGGTTTTGAGATAAAGGGGCTTTAAGAAACGTTATAGAAATTTGGAACATGATGGTGAAAATTTGAAATCGATACTAAAGACAATGTGGATTGTTGATTAAAACTCCTCTGTATTAGTTTAGTTAGTTGAAAAAATCTTATACTTTCTTTTTACTCGTATCATTTTGGTTTTCTAAGGAATCACAATTTTAAGGAAGAGAACAACCAAAGAACAGTACTAATCCAGATAACAGAGTGAAATGGCTTTTAACTTGAATGATCATTAACCATGAACTTGAAATGTTCATCTTAAATGTCAAACCTATGAATTTCACCCCTTTACTCTTCTTCTAAAAAATCTCTTTAAAAATTTCTTTGCTTTTGTTTTGTTTGACACAAGTTTTGGACTTGAGGCACTCCATTCCAAAGTATGTAAGATTCCCCTCCCTCTTATTTTGTTAATACTAAAAAAGTTTATACACACACACACACACATATATATATATATATATATATATTCACACAAACAGACAAAATACAAATGAAAAAAGCAAGAACATCAAAATAGAAAATGAAAAAGGTGAACCCAGGACCAACACTTTGTCAAGGGGGGGGGGGGAAATATATACATACATATATATATATATATATATATACAGTAAACTCTCGATTATCCGCGGAATATGGTGGCAAGGTAACCGCGGATAAGCGAAAACCGCGGATAATCCGAATAATAGGTAAAAAACAATACTTAGTGTATGCAATAGATAAAAAAATATTAATGACTCACACATTCATTTAAATTATAACTAAAACCTTTGCTACATTGCATCTATTAACATTGAATATAAAAAATATATGTAAAATCTAAAAGCGAACAACCACACAATCATAAGTTTAAAAAAAAAAAGAAAAGGACCCACCGATAATCCGAGCCGCGGATAATCCTACCGCCGATAATCGGGAGTTTACTATATATATATATATATATATATACAGGGGCGGATACAGAGTATCATTTTAGGGGGGGGTCACATGTGGAAGAATGACTACTCCCCCCCCCATGAGTGAACCTGTGGTTTTGGGTACGAAAATTTCCGAAATTGCTTGGGAGGCAAAAAAAAAAAAAAAAAGCACCAAATCAGCCAATAAAGCAGTTAGTAAAGCATAAGGCTACTAATTAATTTCATAAGCAATGAAAGGAATCAATATTTCAAATATTTACTTTTAAAAAATACTTAATGAATTGAAAAGACTACTGAAATCATTTGCATTTTATTCAAAAACTGTTTGATCACAATGTGGATGGATAATATTGTTGACGGTTGGAGGGGGGGGGGGTTCATGACCCCTATGACCCTCCCTTTGTATCCGTCACTGTATATATATATATATATATATATATATATATAAAATAAGTAACCCCCCCCCCCCCCCCGAAAGTCGGGTCTAGCTACGCCTCTGCTTCTAGTCAGGCCTGCCATGGTAATTTTTCCCAAGGTGCAGGGGGGAGGAGGGTGGTAAAGGGTGTATACTCTATGTAAATTTCATTGGAAAACAGCAAAAACCATGCTCGCCTTTATGCAAAAATAATAATTTTCCAAAGTCGGGGGCGGGGGGGGGGGGAGAAAGACTGGACTCTCTAAATGCCACACTTGCTTTTAGTGGATAATTTATTTTAATTTATTTTGATTTTATTTTTGGTACGCTTAATGCAGGAACTAAAATGAAACCGAAATTCATTCTTAAATCAATTGCAAAATTTTACACCAGAATCATTCTAACCTGATCATATCATTACTCATAGATAAAAATCAAAAAGACAAGCGTACAAACGTAAAATAAAAGTTGAACAAAATAGCTTATCAAGCAAGGAACTTAAGTAAATCTAAAATTAACAGTTAAATGATATATCTAGAATTTAACTTCTAAAATATAACACATAGTCAACAAAAGAAAACTAAAAGGCACAGGGTAAACAAACTCATGGAGCTGGTCTAGCACTGCTGACCATGGGGGCATGCAACAACAACAAAAAACTAAAAGGCACAGATAAAACATTATTGAATTAGCAATTCTACTTCTTAACACAATATTAAGTTATCTCAAACAGAAAGAGCATAGATAAGAAAATATAAATGATTATTGTAGAGTAAACGACCAACTTCTTTTTTTTTCAAATAAAAATACGAACATGATTAAACAACCTTAAAAGACTCCATTGAGCATGTGCAGTAGCTTCAAGTTCTATTGGCGAATCATCCATTTTCTGCATTCCAGATGAAGGTTTAGGTTCTAAAACATATTCTGTTAAAATTCCATGCCAATCAATGATGAAAAGTGAGTCCATAGGAGGTTTATCTGAAGAAATATGTTCCAGTAAGATAGGTATATTAATGCAGGAAATTTAAAACAATTTTAATTATTTAGTTATTAATATTACAATATAATAAAATGTGTTCATAATTACTCATTTTTATTTGAATAAATTGTGATATGCATTATCACATACACTGGCAATAGTTCCCTTCCCAAGTGCAACATGTTAGGAGTGAAACCAGTAGATGAATGAGTTGTCCCATTATATATAGACATGTGAACCATAACAGCAACCTCTAAAGACACATTTTGCTCAAGTAAAAACAGTAAACTAGACTTGATTTGACTATTAATTCTCTCAGAAATCGAATTGGACTGGGGATGAGCACGAGAAGAATGCTGAATTGTAACACCTAAGGCCTTGTTCAGAGAGTGAAATACATCACTGTCAAACTGACGGCCTAAATCAGACAGAAGATACGACATTCTACCATATAGAGAAATGTAATTCAACATGTGCTTAACTATTGTGTTAGCAGTAATATCTTTACAAGGATAAAGGACAACGTGACGAGAAAAATGATCAGTAACCGTCAAAATATATCCATATTGGCGAATTGGGCCTACCAGGTCGATTGAACAGAACTCACCAGGTCTCCTCGGAATCCAAATATTTTGCAATGGGGCGGGTTTAATGGAATAGGGCTTCAGTCGAATACAAAAATCACAAGATAAAACAAAATTCGACACATCCCGATACATTCCTAACCAAAAATATTTACTAACAACTACCTCGTACGTTTTCTTTATTCCCGTGTGAGAAATGTGACAAATCTGCAAAACTTTAGCTTTTAATGTGTCGGGAACAACAATAGTAGGTAAACAAGTTTTGTTGCGAACATGCATTAATAGGTTTGTAGTTGGACAAATGAAAAAATCCTTAAGCTTGTGAGCATGATGCAGATTAGGCTTTTGCAAAAAGGAAACAGCTTCTTTAATGTACGGATCATTAAGTTGCTCACATAAAAAGGTATTAATAGATATTTCATTATGTGCATCAGTTTGAGCACACACAAACGAATGAGAGCTTAAATTATGACCTGACTGAGGTTCACATAGGGAAGTAGGGTGCGGTCTTAAATAATTAACCACATTAGTGGATTCAACACAAGGAATATTAGAGGGTATATCACAATGCATATTGTCCGGGGTGGAAATATCGGTAAAGGGAAGGATCAACTCCTTATCTGCTTTGGGTTGAAGAGCTGATTCATGTAAATTGGGGTCAGGGCTCCGAGAACAGAAATCTGCTAAAATATTCTGAGGGCCAGGGATATATGAAAAAATATAGGAATACTGACCAATTTCTAACAACCAACGAGTAAAAACATTGGCTGGCGAGGTTACATTGCTGTAACGTTCTAAGGGCTTACTGTCAGACATGAGAATAAATCTTCTATTAAAGAGGTACGTCTTGAATGCTGTCATTCCCTTATATATAGCATACAACTCGAGTTTAATTGGAGGATAATTACGTTCAGACTTTGACAAAGCTTTATTAAAATTAGACACGGGTTTCAGAATACCATCTCTCTTTTGCATCAATACAGCAGCAATTCCCTGAAGTGAAGCATCGGTATTTAAATAGAAGTCATCATTCCAATTTGGAAGAATCACAAAAGGCTGCTTAAAAAAGGTAGACTGGAGATCATCAAAAGCTTTTTGGTGATCATCATTCCATTCAAAAGGTTTATTTTTTGCGGTTAATTGTGTCAAAGCATGGGTGCGTTCAGCATACTTGTGAATCAAATGCCTATAAAATCCACATAAACCCAAGAATTTCTTGACCTGTCGCACAGTGGGAGGTGGGGCAAATTTGGTAATTTTGGCAATATTAGAAGTAATAGGTTGAATACAGTTGTGTGATATGTGAAATCCCAAATAATCAATTTCGGTCTGGAAAAAAACACATTTAGATGGCGATAAAGTTAGGTTATGCTTGGAAAGAACAGAAAAGACGGCCTCGAGCTTAGATACCATCTGGTCAAAGTTTTCGGCACAAACCAAAAAGTCATATCACATTTTTTACCCATTTACATTTTTCCCATGTTTTTGGTCATTTTAATCGTTTTCTTCCCCCATTTTGTTGTTTTTTTATTTTCTTGTGTATTCCACGTTTTCCACGCATTCCCCGTTAAATTTCGCGCACTTTACGATATCAAATATGTGACTTATTCACTTTTCCCATCGTTTAGCTTTTTGTCAATTTTTCAAGCGTCGATCCGATTTTTTGCATCTTCTTGTCGGCCATTAAAATGGCGTAGCGTCCCCTTCCCTTCGTTGTTTGGGCGCCAAACGCACTCATTGGTTCCCGCGCATCGCCGCGTACCCGGATCTGATCCCTCATTTGCCGATTCATTTTTCCACCCCATTTCACTCTGCTTGCTGATCTCTGTCCGCTCGGTCGCAATTTTTGCGGCTCCTGTTTTTATCCAACGATGGCGATGAAGAAGCATCAGTGCGCGGCGTCATGGGACGGCCGTTGCTCTCCGCGATATGGTTAAGACCTTAACATGAGGTGAAATATTCGTATTTTTACTTTCTTCTATATCTAATACATAGAAGAAAGTATTGGATTCGTGCAAATTTTCGAATTTCGAATTTTGACGGATTCGAACGTTTTGAGGTGTGCTGAGTCCATTTCGATTATTTTTGGAAAATGTCCGTCTGTCTGTGTGTGTGTATGTATGTATGTGTGTGTATGTATGTGTGTGTGTATGTATGTATGTGTGTGTGTCACGTCTGTGTGTGACCAGTTTTTTGTGGCCGCGCTACAGCAAAAACTACCGCATGAAATCGAACGAAACTTGGTACACATATGTGCCCCTATGTGAACTTGTGCCCATTGGTTTTTGGCGCGAATTCCTCCAAGGGGGGTGGAGCAATGGGACGTTTTTTGAGTTATGCGTGATTGCTATTCCTCAGTGTGAGCATTAAGTGTAGTGAAATTTAGACTTACTACACCGCTAGTAGAAGTGAACTTGCAAAAAAAAAATGTCCACAGCCTGAAGTTGGAGAAAAAGAAAAACACGTGAAGCATTTTTCCTCAAGGAAAATCTGTATTTATTATCCTCAAAGGATTTCTAAAGTTGACGAACAACATCTTCATTGATATTTAAAAAACATTTAGAAAAATAAACAAATATTAGCCGCTAATATACAACGAAACATTAAGTTTACGAACATGCTGATTCCAAGGAATATAAGGCATTAACGTAACATACAAAAATAGGCCTAAAGGCGTTTTATAACTTTAAAATTGACATCACGTTGTATAACGCCCTGCCAGGAGTAAAGAGCACTGGCAGACATCACGAAATCACGTATAACACATTTTGAGGCTATGTGAGGTGAGAGAGAGAGAGAGCGAAAAAAGATCGCTCGAAGTATTTAAAGTCTTCACATGGCTTTCAAATTAAGAATATGCAAAACACAAGATGTGTTGCCAATGCAAGAAAGTTAAAGATATGTTGCCAATCAAAAAGTAACTCAATCAAAAAAAATAAACTCGCAGTTATAAGATACAATGAACTGGTGACTCGGTTCACCAAAAGTTTATTCACTTGACTGAGTCATTGCAACCGATCGCACACATGACGTCACAACGTGATGCAATGTTTACATCGAAAAAGGGATTGATTCTGCATGATGCAAAAACGTATTTTTAATGATTTTTTTTTTCAAATTAAGTGATTCTTTCACTTTTTGTGAAAGTTTAAATTAAAAATCTAACAAGCGGCCCCATTTTTGCAACATGCACAACAATCAGAAAAATTCACAATAAATTCAAATTGACAAAGTCACCATTGAATTTCACAAAAATTTTACACACCCAAAAAGTTCAAATTTAGTTTATATATTTTTCACCCCCAAAAATAATGTCACAAAAATGTCCAAGTTGAGATTTGGTATAAGGTTTTGTCAAAGCATCAGCTAAATTTAATTTAGAACTCACTTACATTAATTTAAACAATTTTTCATTTACTAAATTTCTAAAAAAATGATACTTGATATCAATATGTTTACTTCTTTGATTTTGTATAGGACTTTTGGAAAAATCTATTGCAGCAATGTTGTCACAAAATATTTCACAATTTTTCAAAATTAAATTCAAATTTTCATTTTTTAAAATTCTCATGATCCAGACAAATTCTTTAGCAGCCTCTGTTAAAGTGACATATTCGGCTTCCATAGTGGAAAGAGCAATACATTTATGCTTAAAGGCTTTCCACATGATAGGTGTATTATCTAGCAAAATGATGTAACCTCCCATTGAAACCCTATCATCTCTACTAGCTGCCCAATCTGAATCAGAATAACATTTAATATTTAAATTTGAAATATTTGATAACTTCAATTTAAGATTTTTCGTATACAAAACATAACCAAGAAGACGAAGTAAACCATGCCAATGTTTTTCACCATAATTAGATTGAAATTGGGAAAATATATTCAGAGCATATGTTATGTCGGGACGAGTTCTACTAGCCAAAAAGGATAAACAGCCAATTAAATTTCGATATGGTAAAGAATTACATTTATCTATTTCTAACTTACTAGTAGGCGAATCAATTTTTGAATAAACCACCCCAACCGAAATAGGAACATTACTAATTGGAATATTATAACTAGAACACAACTCGACAATTTTATTAATATACGTTGTCTGATGAATATACCAATTACCATCAATGTTTTGAAATTCAACACCCAGAAGTTTTCTTATTTCACCCAAAATTTTTAATTCAAAATGATTTCTTAAAAAATTTACAATTTCATTCAAATCAGATTTTAGTTTGCCAAAAAGTATGATATCATCAACATAAAAAAGAAGAATAACCTTATTTTTATATATGTAACAACAATTACACCAATCTAAACCAGTAAAGTTCATTTTCAAAAGTGTTTCATGGAGTTGATAGTACCACATTCTACCACTTTGGTGTAAACTGTACAAAGCTTTCTTTAACAAACAAACTTTACCAGGCTCTAGTACATATCCACTAGGTTGTTTCATATATACATTAGTATCCAAATTAGCATACAAATAAGCGTTATTTATGTCTACATGCAGATGACACCATTTAAAAAGACATACAAAAATACAGAAAAACAATCTGATTATAGAAAAATCAATGACTGGGCTAAAAACTTCTTGGAAAGATTCTCCAGCTTCCTGAAGATAACCTTGGGCACATAATCGAGCGCGGTATTTCACAATATTCCCTTGCTGATCTTCTTTTACCGTATATACCCACCGATTTCCCAAAATTTTACTACGTTCAGGTGGATCCACTAACTCCCATACACCGCGATTATATGTGGTTTGTATTTCCTGATCCATCGCGTTAATCCAGTGTTTAGATTCCCTAGAATTAATGGCTTCTTTAAAATTTAATGGAAGTTTAATTTCAGCAAGATTTCCCTCTAAAATTTCTATTACCTTTCCCTCTAATAAATTTTTGCCCGAAAAGTCAAAATATGATTCATCAAATTCAATTTTGTTATCATTACAATATTTAATAACTTCATTTAAAGAACGCAAGCGAATATTTGAACCTTCAATCCTATAGTAAATATCAGTTCTATCACCTGATGGTCTAGGAACAGCTTGACGCAACCAATTAATTTCGGAACAAGGTTTTAATTCATCACTAGGACTATCACTGGAAAGTTCATCCACTCCCTGATTTGAAGTTACAGGATATTCATAATCAAAATTGTCAGGTAAGTATTTCATAACCCTTGGACTACTTGATCCAGAACCTAGTACAACATCTGCCCCTTTAGTTCCCTCATCAAAACTGACATTACATGTTTCTATGATTCTTTGTTCGTCTTCCAGCCAGACACGATAACCTCTAGTACTTTGAGCGTAACCTAACAAAATTCCTGGTTTAGATTTATTGTCCAATTTCTTTCTTTTCTGACTTGGAACATTTACAAAAGTTAAACAGCCAAAAGTTCTGAGATGTTTCACGTTAGGCTTTTTATTGAAAAACAGTTCAAACGGGGTATGATTGCTCCCATGACAAGACCTATTCCAAACATAAGAAAAACAAAATGCAGCTTCCCCCCAGAATTTCGAAGGTAAGTTACTCTCTTTTAAAAGTGCTCTAACTCCCCCCATTAATGTCTGGTTAAACCGTTCAATTATGCCATTCATCATCGGTGTGTAAGGATTAGTTTTCTCATGCCTAATGCCACGGTTATTCAAGAAAATTTCAAAATTTTGATTGCAAAATTCTTTCCCCCCATCTGTACGAATTGATTTAATTTTCCTCCCTAAAAGCCTTTCATTACGATTTAAAAATCTTACAAAAATATTGAAAACATCTGACTTCAATTTCATAGGGTATACAGTAACGTGTTTTGAAAAATCGTCCATAATGGATAAATAATATTTCTCTCCCCTCAAAGTTAAATTTGGGACTTCACCTACATCCATGTGTATAAGCTCTAAAGGTTTAGAAGATCTCACGGCCCCAATCGATTTAAAAGAAATACTCCTAGCTTTAGTATATTTACAAATTTCACAATAGTTAACATTTTTATTCAATTCAGGAAGACCTCTAACACTATTGTTTTTGCTAGTTCTAGAAATATATTCATAATTAATGTGACAATATCTCTTGTGCCATAAATCTTCAGGTGAAATTTTACCAATTTTTTCAGAAATGTTACAAACAGGCTCAGAATTATCACTATGTTCACTATTTTTCAAATACAAATATCTATTAGGCTTAAAGAAATATAAATTTATGTCATTTCTACGCTTTGCATAAAATAATTGATTCCAATTTTTGTCATAAACTTTAAGAATGGTATTATGACCAACAAATTTGTTACCTTCCTGTTCCAATTTAGATAATGACAATAAATTACGACGGATTTCAGGATTGTACAGAACATCTTTCAAGATAATTTTTCTATGTCTACCATTAATTTTGACCAACAATTGAATTGTACCAATCCCTAAAATATTGCTTTGTTTACCGTCAACAGCCATAGACATTTTTAAGTTATTAACCGGTCTAAAATCAGAGAAAAGATTTTAATTTTTAGTGACATGTGACGTAGCTCCAGAATCGGCAATCCACGTTATATCTGAATCAGATGAAGTAATATTCAAAGCTTCTGACTCATTAATTTCACTCACATTATGTTGAGAATTAGAAGACCCTTGAGATAAATTTTTAGAATTTAACTTTGCCTTAAATTTAAAACAATCAACCTTTTTATGCCCAAAAATCCCACAAAAATTACATTTCCCTTTAAATCTATTTTTACTAAAATTTGACACATGTTTACGATTACTTTTACAAGGATGGATCTTACCGGCAGGTAGCGAATTCGGAACGGTCACATACACAGCAGGTGTCTGTAGTGGAATGTTCATTTCAGAAATTCTATTTGCTTTGAGCAACAGTTCTTGTTCTATTTTTAATGGAGTAAAGTCCACGTCAGACCATCTGTAGATTTGCTGTACTATGGATGCAAATTCAGGGGGCAAACTCCGGATATACTGGAAACCTATGTAAAGGTCGGACATCGCATGGCCAACTTCTTTTAATTGTGACGCAGCTGCTTTCACTCGGCAGATGAAAAGACCAACAGTCTCACCTTCTTGAAACTTGACTTGAAAAAATTTATCCAACAGGGATATTAATCTGGCACGGGTGTCAGGTTCAAAATACTTGCACAAGATTTCCCAAGCTATCTTTCCTTCAGTAGTGCATTCGATGAGAGGCTTGAATTCTTCCGACAGGAACTGATAAATAGTAGTATAAGCTCGAGTTCTTCTAAGATTCATTTCCGCTTTATCTCGGAACGTCAATTTTTCTTCTTCAAGTTTCTTTTCTTTTTCAACTTTTTCGTTAGCTTCGATGAATTCCCAGCTGCTCGAATGACGCAGGACAACTTGTATGTTTCTCTTCCAAGTATTCCAATTATTGGCATTTAGTAAAGGTATTGTAGGGACTTCCATACTTTCAAAAATTTCACGATGTTTTAAAAAATTCTTCAGAGCATAAAAATTCAAATTTTCCAAGTTCTTCAGGTTATGGCCAGGAATTGCAAAGTCCAGGTGACCTGGGCCCATAACCACTTGTGAGCATTAAGTGTAGTGAAATTTAGACTTACTACACCGCTAGTAGAAGTGAACTTGCAAAAAAAAATGTCCACAGCCTGAAGTTGGAGAAAAAGAAAAACACGTGAAGCATTTTTCCTCAAGGAAAATCTGTATTTATTATCCTCAAAGGATTTCTAAAGTTGACGAACAACATCTTCATTGATATTTAAAAAACATTTAGAAAAATAAACAAATATTAGCCGCTAATATACAACGAAACATTAAGTTTACGAACATGCTGATTCCAAGGAATATAAGGCATTAACGTAACATACAAAAATAGGCCTAAAGGCGTTTTATAACTTTAAAATTGACATCACGTTGTATAACGCCCTGCCAGGAGTAAAGAGCACTGGCAGACATCACGAAATCACGTATAACACATTTTGCGGCTATGTGAGGTGAGAGAGAGAGAGAGCGAAAAAAGATCGCTCAAAGTATTTAAAGTCTTCACATGGCTTTCAAATTAAGAATATGCAAAACACAAGATGTGTTGCCAATGCAAGAAAGTTAAAGATATGTTGCCAATCAAAAAGTAACTCAATCAAAAAAAATAAACTCGCGGTTATAAGATACAATGAACTGGTGACTCAATTCACCCAAAAGTTCATTCACTTGACTGAGTCATTGCAACCGATCGCACACATGACGTCACAACGTGATGCAATGTTTACATCGAAAAAGGGATTGATTCTGCATGATGCAAAAACGTATTTTTAATGATTTTTTTTTTCAAATTAAGTGATTCTTTCACTTTTTGTGAAAGTTTAAATTAAAAATCTAACACTCAGGAAGTAACAGGCGGAATCAAACAAAATTTGGTCCATATGTTGCCATTAACAAGAACAGGTGCTGATTCAATTTTGGTGTCAATAACTCAAACGGCGGTTGAGCTATAGAACGTTTTGCGTCGTCAATTGTGCCTGCTGTATCTCAAGAAATAATGAACGGAATGAAAGAAAAATTTATCGGCAAGTACCCCTTAGTGGGTATAAGAGCTGATTTTATTTTGGTGTCAACAGCTAAAAAGGGGGTAGCGCAATCGCCCGTTCTTTTTTTCCATTGTGAGTGCCCTATCTCAAGAAGTAATGGTTGAAATTTGGAATATATGTGAATCTATATGTAAACAGGCTTTGGTTCAACTTTGGCGCCAATCGCGCCAAGAGGTGCTGATTTATTTTTATTATCATTATTTTTTAGCGAATAAAAATAGTTTTATTAATGCAACAATAAGAAAGATAAATCGTAACAGATTGTCGTCTGCGTATTTCTTGTGATTTTAATTGTATGGAAATGATCAGAAATATTATCTCAATGATTTAAAATTTTTAACTGTTGCCATCTTATGTTTGTTAAAAAATAAAATATTTGTAATTAATTCAAGCAAGGCTTTTAAAATAACTTTCAATTTTCACTCTTTGCTTTGCTTTTGCAATAATTCAGACATTGGGATGGTCGTCAAGTTTTTGCATGTGTAATTTCGTTTTTGTTGGGAATATTGCTTCCTCGTCAAGCATGGGGAGGGATCAGAAAAAAAAAGAAAAATATAGAAGAAAGTTTCGTGATGGCCACAACATACTAGTTATTTGTGTTTTAAACCATAATAATCAAGATCGTTATACTTCGTCGCAGCCGAAGATGAGAGCATAAGAGATCCATCACCTGTTTGTATGATGGCGTCCGATGGCGGCACGCTGAATGCACCGGAATCGTGCCCTTAAGTAACTACCCTTTTGATGATCAACATAGCATGAGGTGACGACATGGATCCGCAAGTACCCCGAAATTACCCTGATTCATTTTTAATCGTATGACGATCTCAACATTGTCACCATGGAGATTACAGCCAGCGCCATTTTTTGTCTCAACGTACATTGGCCTGCAACGGACATCTTTAACCATGAGCCATCCCTGAATTACACCCCACCATCTTCATAGTGAACTGTCCGTCCTCCGTCCATTTCAATTTGAATATTTCACCACCCTCCGAGAGAACTCTCCGTTTTTTTATCTTTAACGAACTTAGCAAACGCCAGCTCCGCCTTTTTTTTTGAACTCTTAAGCCTGTATTCCTCGCATTTGCGTTTTTTTACCAAGTGAGAAATGTTCTGGTGATCACCATGCCAAATTCCTGTCTTCGTGTCTGCTCAGAAGTTAACATAGAATAAAGAATGTATGGTAATGAATTTTGTTCTTACTATCGTCTACAAACACACAACCCCTGGGTAAGTCTTTTAAATTTTGTTCTTTGGCATTCAAGGCAGTCGTTGATCTGAGGTTATGCGCGGCTGCGATACTTCCACTTCCACGGCCTAAAATCGTTATCTTTTTGGTTTTCGAATAACTTTGCAAAATTAATCGCGCGCATCATGACATAAATATTAGGAGGAGTGAGATAATGAAAGTCTCTAGAAAGTAGCTTTGCAGTTTCTGTGCTAAAAACTTCATTAACTTACCTAATTCATCAGTCATATTTCTGAAAGATTTAATTTCCTGTTTAAATATCATTCTTTATTCTATTTTTAAAAGAATTCTGTAGAACAAAAGTGCAAGTACATGGGGGGGGAGGCTTTTGATTGTGACCACTAAATCTATCTATGATAGAATTTTCTGAAATGGCTCATGCTCTATACCTCTCTTTAAAATACTAATGGCCAATAGGTTGATGACAGTATCTATTAATACAAATACAAATGTGACGACCAGCAACAGGCTTTGGGCCCAGCTAGGCTGTGTTGGCCTAGCGCCCCTTATATAATAATTAACGAATTCATCTCACCACTTATCCCACCATAATATCAGTCACTTGCCTAATCATTGAGAAATTTTCAACGATGTTTTTCTTTCTTCTAATGCGGACGCCTGATGACGTATCTCGCACGTGCAGTCGCCGATCTATGACATCACGACCTTCACGTAATCGGTGATGCATCGTAACAGATCGGCACGTGCCTGATGCTCATTGGCCAGGTGCTATGCTGGCGTGTATCAGGTGATTTGGCGTCCGCATGCAAATGAGTTCACTTACGATAAAAGGAAATGTTTCGAGTAGAAAGGAGACTTCTTCGGTGTTTTCTCTCTGGCAGGTTGACTCGAGCTTCCGTTTGCTTTTATGCAACGATGCGGGTTCTTTTTAATAAATAGATAATAGATTGATATAGCTCAGCTCTAGTTCGCGTTGTTTCAAATGTTTTTAATTTTATTTAACTAACTTTACTAAATGACCAAATAAATTTGGTTTTTATTTTTAAGTTGTCTTCAACTATTTTTTAATCATGCATTTCTAGTCATACATTTAATTAGGTTATTGCATTTAGAGATTATTAGTCTTGAGCATTCTCTTGCTCATTAAAAGGTTATGGGCGACCAGGACTCTGTTTTCGATAGCCTATATTTTCAGTAGGACTGGAGATGGAAATGATGTTTTTGACGTCTGTGATAATTTTCGATGGGGGGGGGCCGTATAGAAGATTTTTTTTTCGACAAGAGCATACTGATGATAATTAGATTATTAGTGCTCATTGATATTGTCTTCCGACTTGCTGTCGAAATAATGGCGAATCCCCAGATAACTATTGAGAAATTAAATGGCACAAATTATGTGTCATGGGCAGCAGATATGAAATTTGTCCTGATGGAGAAAAACGCCTGGGACATTGTAACTAGTAAGGAAACAGTGCCAGTAGTCTCTAAAGATTCAGGATTTACTGAGAGAGACGTTCGTGAGTTTTTGGCCAGAGAACGAGCGGCATTATCTTTAATATATTTGTTTGTAGACAACGAATTCAAAAGGATAATAGAGCATTGTGAGTCGCCAGAAAAATCGTGGGAATGTCTAAAAGCACACTTTTATCCTGATAACAGGTGTGTGCATATGAGAACTTTTACTGAGTTAACAAACTGTCGAATTGAGCAAGGCGAATCCATTAATCTCTTCGCATCAAGAATTCGTCGAATTTATGAGAGGATAAAGGGAATCGACAAGAATTTTTCTGAGTCATACTTAAATTTTCAAGTTTTGAGATATCTTCCATCGGAATATGACAGCATTTGCCAATCAATTTTGAGAAAGAAACCCGAGGATTTTTCTTTTGATGCGATAGTACAGGACTTAATTTCTGAAGAGAGCAGATTAAAGCTGAAGGACGAGGATAATATTAGCGCCAACTACGTTGCTCCAAAAGAAAAAAAAATCGTGTTATAATTGCGGACGTACAGGCCACATCCGCAAAGATTGTAGTTTTCCAGAGAGGAACCGCGGAGGAAGTCCATCCACAAGCTCCAAGAAGTCAAGTTATGGCCAGAGGAGGTCAAGAGGAAGAAACAGGAACCAGTTCACCAGAAGAGGCAGCTCCTCATCGCCGAAAAAGTGTGAGTACCCTTCCAAAACATTTTTTATTTCGGAAGCGAACTTTAACGAGATAGACTGTAATCCTTCATCATGGGCATTTGATTCGGCGGCCAGCCATCACTTTGCAAATAATAAGAACTTTTTCCATAAATATGAACCTGTAAATGATCGAAAGATGGCCGTAGCAGTCCAAAATCATGTTTTTCCAATTGAGGGGGTTGGAGAGATAAAGTTAAAGTTCGGTCCTAAGACCATTAATTTAGTAAATGTGATGTATTCGCCGCATTTGCGAAGAAATTTACTGTCTGGTCCCAGATTTGACCAAGCGGGAGCATGTTTTAAAGGGGGAAAAGGTTTGGTAACTGTATCAGATAATGGTGAAACAATTTTTAAAGCTAAACTATCTAATGGCATTTATTTTGTTAACCCAAAGGTAATTTCAGAAAATGTACATAAAAATGTTAATTATGAAGCTAGTAGTACTGAAAGCTTAGAATTATGGCACAAAAGATTTGCTCATGTAAATGTCGATAATATAAAGAAAACTGCTGAATATAAATGTACTAGGGGTCTACCAGTTTTTAAAAATGATAAAGTAAATTGTGAAGATTGTAAATTAGGAAAGTTCAGACGCGTATCTTTCAAACCAATGGACGAAATTCGATCAAAGAAACCTTTAGAATTAATTTATAGTGACATTTGGGGGCCATCGAGTATTGAAGGTAGAAGAGGTGAACGATACTTTCTTTCAGTTGTTGACGATTATTCCCGTAGAACGTCATTGTACCCATTGAAAAATAAAAATCAGGTAGCAGAAATTCTCATTAATCATATTAAAAGGGCAGAGAGATTTCTGGGAACAAAGCTGAAAGCAATAAGAACTGACAATGGAGGGGAATTTTCAAATACAATTTTAAGTAAATTTTGTCAAAATGAAGGCATTAAACATGAATTCACTAATAGTTATACCCCTGAGCAAAACGGGGCGGCTGAAGTATTTAACAGAACTGTGGCAGATGGTACTAGGGTAATTTTAGAAGAGAGTGGTATAGGTAAAAACTTTTGGCCTGAAGCCATGTTGTATTTCACGTACACCTGGAACCGCGTGTGTCATAGAAATCAAAGACTAACTCCTTTTGAGCTATATGGGGGAAAATCACCCTCAATCAGACATTTGAAACCAGTTGGATGCGTAGCCTACGTTGGTGTGCCGAAGCAACGTCGGCAAAAGCTTGATCCTAAAGCCCAAAAAGGAATTTTAATTGGGTATGCTTTTCGAACAAAAGGGTATCGAATCTGGATTCCAGAAAATGATAAAATTATAGAGACCATAAATGTCAGATTTAATGAGGGAAAATTTTTCAAAGACGAATTTGAGTCTAAACGCAGTGGAGTCGTGATGGGCACCATAGAATGGTTAAATGTACCAAAATCAGATGAAGATGAAATTCCTGATGAGGAAATCTTAAAAATTCCCGAACTACCACCTGTTCATTCAGAAACGGAAGAATCAGATAGGGGGGAAACTGAATCATCAGATGATGAAAGTGATAAATGTTTAAAATTAACAAAATGGGAAAGAAAAGTCGTACCAAGACCCGATGGGTCTCGTAACGATATCTATTATTTTGAAAAAGGAAGCAACAAACGATTGAGATCAATTTATGATGTAAAGAAATATTGCAGAAAAAATAATATTGTTTATCAGCCAGATATATTTTGCTTTAAAGGTAAAAATACTACTGAAGGAGAGATTGATAACTCTGTAAACAGCAACGTAATTAATGAATTTTCTCAAGCATGACTAGGACATCAAATCATTATTCCTAACACTTACAAACAAGCTCTTAAATCGCGGGAAAAAGACAATTGGATAAGTTCAATGCGGGAAGAATTAAAAGTGATGCAAGATCGCAAAGTGTGGAATCTTGTCGAATTACCGCCTGATTCTACTCCAATTGGTTCTCGCTGGGTTTTTACAGTCAAAAGAAATGAAAATGGGGAAATTTTGAGATACAAAAGTCGCCTAGTAGCTTTAGGGAGTTCTCAATTGAAATATGAGAGTTATGATCTTACGTACTCGCCAGTTGTAAATTTCAGCATTATAAGATTTTTCTTTTCTCTTTTGGTGGTAAAATTAAATTGGGTAAACATCCAATGTGATGTGAAAAATGCTTACCTTTACGCACCTATTTCAGAACCAATTTATATGAAACAACCACCTGGTTTTGTAGAAAAGGGGATGGAAAATTTATATTGTAAACTAAATAAAGCAATTTACGGACTCCACCAAAGTGGACGATTGTGGTTTTACGAAATAGAAGAAAAATTGATTTCAATCGGTTTTTGTAAATTTGAATGGTGTAACTGTGTCTATATCTATAAATCTTTTGTAATTTTACTTTTGTATGTAGATGATATTGTTTTATTTGGAAAGAGTCAAAATGATATACAAACTGTTTTAGAAATGTTACAAAAATACTTTGATTTAAAAATTTTAGGTAAAACTAAAAAATTACTAGGCGTGGAATTTGAGGAGGATTTGAATTGTGTTTCATTAAGTCAAATTGGCTATATTGAAGAAATTTATGAACGTTTTGAGAAATTCAATATCCCTATTTCCTCATTGCCGATAAGTAAAGGTATTATATACACTAAACTAGATTGTCCAAATAACGAGCAAGATGTACAAGATATGTCAAAAATACCGTACAGGAATTTGTTAGGTTGTCTTTCGTTTCTAGCAAACAGAACAAGACCAGACATTAGTTACGCTACAAACATTTTTAGCCAATTCCAAAATAACCCCGGTATAAAGCATTGGGATGGTTTATTAAAATTATTAGGCTATGTTTCTAAAACTAGAAATTACAAACTTAAATTGCAATGCAATCAAATTCAAGTTGTAACATATTCTGATGCAGATTTCGCCTCTAACAGAGACGATAGAACTTCACTCGGAGGTCAGATTGTTTTCATTAACAAATCGCCGATTTCATGGCGAACATTTAAACAAAAGTGCATTAGTTTATCAACGATGGAATCAGAGTTTATTGCAATGACAGAGGCCGGCAAAGAACTTCTTTGGTTTGATAGAATCATTGATGAATGTGTTAATAAGGGGGTAATTAACAAGGAACACAAAATTAAATCTGTATTAAAAGTTGATAATCAAGCTACAATAGATTTTGTGAGATCACCGATTGAAAATTATAGGACAAAACATATTGATGTAAAGCTTTTTTATATACGCGATTTAATTTATAAAGATATATTTGATGTTGAATTTGTTAGAAGTAAAAATAACATGTCTGATGTATTTACTAAGCCTTTGTCTCGATCTGAACTAATAAAGTTCAATGAAAATGTTTTTGTAATGTAATTGTTTTTGTGATATTTTTAGTAATTTAATTTTTTGAAAATGTAGTAATGTGGGAAAAGTAAACTATTTTTAACTATTGGGAACGGGTTAAAGTTATATATATATTTTTTGCGTTTTACAGTTTATATTTGTACTGTTCAAATGTGTTTATACCAAGTATTTGTATACTCGCCAAGGTTTTTCAATTTTTGCAGATTGAATGTGTTTATATGACATTGGACTGATTGACTTTTTACTGACTTGGAAAATGGAACAGTTTGAACGGACTGGAATCGGATTGAGTGATATTTTGTTATAAAAGAATTTGCTTGTTGTTGTATTTAACTAATCTACTAATCATGTTTATATTTATTCAAAATCTTTTTGTAAAACTAGAGCTGGTATTGAGATTTGTTAGGAAATGAATTATCTTTAAATGTATAAGAAAATAATGTTCATAAGATGGTGAGAGGGGGGGCATTGTTGGCCTAGCGCCCCTTATATAATAATTAACGAATTCATCTCACCACTTATCCCACCATAATATCAGTCACTTGCCTAATCATTGAGAAATTTTCAACGATGTTTTTCTTTCTTCTAATGCGGACGCCTGATGACGTATCTCGCACGTGCAGTCGCCGATCTATGACATCACGACCTTCACGTAATCGGTGATGCATCGTAACAGATCGGCACGTGCCTGATGCTCATTGGCCAGGTGCTATGCTGGCGTGTATCAGGTGATTTGGCGTCCGCATGCAAATGAGTTCACTTACGATAAAAGGAAATGTTTCGAGTAGAAAGGAGACTTCTTCGGTGTTTTCTCTCTGGCAGGTTGACTCGAGCTTCCGTTTGCTTTTATGCAACGATGCGGGTTCTTTTTAATAAATAGATAATAGATTGATATAGCTCAGCTCTAGTTCGCGTTGTTTCAAATGTTTTTAATTTTATTTAACTAACTTTACTAAATGACCAAATAAATTTGGTTTTTATTTTTAAGTTGTCTTCAACTATTTTTTAATCATGCATTTCTAGTCATACATTTAATTAGGTTATTGCATTTAGAGATTATTAGTCTTGAGCATTCTCTTGCTCATTAGGCTGGTCCTAGTCAATTAATTAGTCTCCAATGAAGATCAATGGCCCTCTTAAAGCTATCCACTTTCTTGCTCATTACTGCCTCTTCCGGTAAGCTATTCCAAGTGCCCACCACCCTGCTAAAGTAGTAGTTTTTCCTGATTTCCAAGTTAGCCTGAGATTTAAATAGCTTAAAACAATGACCCCTTGTCCTGCTTTCCCCGCAAAAATTTATTCCATTTACATCTTCTGATAGATCTCCTAATAGATCTATCTAAATTACCAAACAATTATTTGACTGTACTTTGGATTTTCCATACAATTTTTAACTCTAAAAACAGCTACGGATTGAAGTGTTCTTGTCAGGACAAATTTGCAGGAAATATCTCTTGAGGTTGTTTTTGTTGACATAACTTTCCAAATGACCTTTCAATGAAATATTCTCATTGATTGATCGCTTTGAATGTAGGGAATGTGGGGCAAAGTGAAATGGTGAAGTATTAACTATGCTTTTAACACCACCTATCTAGTAACATTTCAACTATGTAGTAGCAAATGTAGTCTATTCCAGTCAAGAAAAAATTTCCCCTGAAAATCAAAGAATTTGATAATACAAGCAGTTTTCAAAAATTGATATTCATATTCTAATATTTTGTTGTAAATCAAAAATTATTTTTGTTATTATTAAATGATAAAGTGCATGTATTAATATTTTAATTATTAATTGAGACCTACCAATATTCAGTGCAGTATTTAATTGTTTAATATTAAACCTATTTGTATTTTAAACGCTTTGCACCAAGTAGCCAAGTGTACAAACATATTCAACTTTTCAAATTTGGGTATAGTTTCTTTTAATTTACTTTAAAAACAATTTTTGGTTTCTTGAGTCGCAAGCAGCCTAATGCTTCTGGCCCCTGTGCAGGGTTTGTGGATATGTAGATCTGGGCCAGCCCCAAATGCATGTTATAAACATTTAATTAAAAACTAAATAAATAATCTTCCTGTTAATTGTTGATCAAATAATAAAAAATACTTGAAACAACTGCACTAATGAAGAAAAACTGAAGGATATTAGTAAAGGTGATCAACTATAGCAACGTTTATTTACCTCTCTTGTCTCTTGTTAAACTAGGACTACCTACAAGCCAAGCTCGAGCAGGGGCAAAGGCAGAAGAAACACATACAATTTCAGACGCAGTAGAATTCTTCTTGTAAATTCGGTCTTTTCCAGAAGGGCTTTTAGGTTTGGCAGCACTGGTTAATGGGAAAGCTAAGCCATGCCTCAACTGAGCCAGTGGTTGTATCGTTGTAGGATGAGGATATGGTGGAAGACGGGAATTGCCCATACGACTGAGTGAGCTGGAGTTGTAAGCCATGCTTGGATGAGAGTCATATGGACGAGATAAACTACTACCTGAAGAAAAAGTGAATAAAAAAATGTAAAATAATCATCAAAAACAACAATTGTGTGTGTCGTAAAGACACACAATAGAAGAGAAACTTTTATCTTTTATTTTTTTTAACATTCTGAACTGTTACTTCGGACCGCACATTTTCTCTCACACCATGTTCTTGTTTTTTTTCGCCTGACTTAGGCATATTCATAACAAAACTGTATAGTATTTTAATAAAGAAAATAAATTATAAACAACAAGAAAACTAAACATTACTTAAATCTGCTTTTTAACTGTTGCCAAAAACAATGAAAAATAATAGTAATCATACAGTTAATTTTGCTGATAAAAGTTAACAAACTAATTTAAACACTGAACTTAAGCAATGGAGCTCTTAAACGTATTTGAAAAGTTTAAATCCACAAATATATGCCTGCTTAAGTTCAGCCCCGAAACTAATTTGTACACACCATAAACAACAACTGCAACATTTGAAGACAGATTTTCAGCTATTCTGTTTGCTGACATCCATGCACAGATAGCAGTCTGTATTTCTCTCTCACAAATGCAAATGGCTCCATTTAGAAATCATATTGCATTTTTACAAATTTTATCCAATTTTTACTAATTTTTTTATTAAAAATAAGTGCACTTGATTATTATTAGCAGCTTATGAACATACATGCAGAGGCGGACTGGGTCCCCCAAGAGGACGCCAACCTTGACTCTCAAAGGGCATAGAGGTTCAAAGGTGCAAAAAAAAAGGGGGGGGGAGAAGTTATATAGGTTTGTGGGTGCAAAAAAAAAAAAAAAAAAACGAAGGCGCACACGTCCGTGGGGTTAAGGACCAGTTTGCCCCTGCATACACAACTGCATTACAGACTGAAGAGTACATTAAACTATATCACATACAAGATGAACTTGGGCTTCCTGAAAGTACAGGACTGTTCCTTCCAGTTGATGCAGACTGCTGGATTTCATCCAACCCAGCACTTCTATGGAAACGACTGAGCCTGTTCACTACTCTTGGGGATGTATGCGTCCGCACACTAATGGGACCTTTTAGTAAAGAAGACAAAATTATGCTCATATTCAATTAAACTCTAAAACTTAAGTTTTAACCAATTCTTAGTCTAATTGACTAAGAATTTGCTTTACTAAGAATTTGCTTTTTGCTAGAACAAAATACGTACCACCATAAGGAGTTATGGGGAAAATGTGTGTTGTTCCCCTCATTGTACTAACAGATATCCAACGACTATCCAAAGAAAAAGCTATATCTTGAACCTAAAGAAAATATAATTTTCAGTCATAAAGTTTAAATTTTTTAAATGACAATCTTGTAATATTGTTCCGCTTAAAGAGACAGTTTATGAAAACATCAAGCAATGTAATTATTGAAAAAAAACCTCAAAATAGATTTTCAACAAAATAATGCCTTTTTCCTGAGAACTTATTAACATCCAATTTTATGTAGATCCCTGTTCAGATTTTTATAAAAGGCAGGGGTTCTAATCTTACCTGTGGGGGGGGGGATTAAACAACTTGGTACCTTTAGTTTCACGAAAAGTGATGTTTAAACACATGTAAGAACTGCTGTACCCGTACCCTTCCCCCATCCACCAGAAGCATAATTATGGCTGCACAAGTGACCAAAGTATTCCTTCATTTTACAGGTTCACTTAAATCAAACCTTTTTTGTGTTTTCAATTAAATCTGTTTACTACGCGGTATATTGCAATAAATATTAAAAACTGTCCACAGATTCTCCTATAATGCTGCATGTATATCAGTTTTTATAGTTTGAAATAATGCTTAATAAACTACGCAAGAAAGAGCTAATTGCAGTTGCAAATTACATGACCATGAAATATAGTCACCTATGCATCTTCATAGCTGCAACATATGCCAAATAGCATATATATATATATATATATATATATATATATATATATATATATATATATATATACATACAGAACCTCTCTAATGCGGACACTAACGGGACAAATTTTTTTGTCCCCAATAGAGGGATATCTGTTAGGAGGGGTTTTACTCTCTCTCTCTCTCTCTCTATATATATATATATATATATATATATATATACTAATATATACGTATAAAATATATCATAATGCCTTGTATCAAAATGTAGGGAGGAACTATTCAAGGTTTGTGCTTTGATTTTGATTTGACTGAAATAAACTGTTTATGTTGGGTGGTACCAAAACATTCCTATTATAATACATTGGATACATGATTGAAGAAACTGTATGGTTCTCTTTTTGAAGAATTGAACAGAAAATGCCTTGAGTCCAAATTGAAGGTTGGAACTCATCTTCCCAAATCAAAAAAATAGTCTTATGTATGGGTTTCAACCAGCCAAGGTCTCCTTTTTTAAAGTTTAGATAGGATACAGTCAGGTCCTGAAGCTTTACTTTGCTTCAGTAATTAACTATTTTTACCTCTTCAAGGGAAATGGGCGATAGTATGGAAACAAAAATAAAACAAACATAGTAATCATGAAAATGTTGTTATTCAAAAACTAAGACCTAAAAAATGACCCTTTACAATAATTGCAACCATTTTCAAACACGAGAGTGAAAACTGTATGCATGAAAACTCATTCATTACATCTAATCTTCATTATTTTAAAAATGATTATTTTTGAATTTCTGACGTTTTTTGGAAACAATGCTATTTTAAAATAAGGCAACTTTTAGAAATATTTTTGTAAGTTAACATTAAAATCAGTTTCCAAATGAAGGATCTGAATTAGATCATGGAATAAGAGCTCAAATCAGACTTGTTTCCTAAACACTTACTTTTGCTGTAGTTTCCCCTCGATGCAAAGTATACAGGTGGTGAATGGCACCCATTGCAGAACTTGCCGGATGCGGAAAGATTCGAAAAATATGAAAACTATGTCCTAAGCGGCAAGATGTGAAAAGCAACATTCCGCTAGGATCAAACTCCAGTGCTGCAACTGGTTCATTAGCATGAGCTGGAAAGTGCGCAATGATGCCTTCACCTTCATAATCTTCATCTATGTTCACCTATAATGTATAACTAGAATATTAACTACATAAGTAATTACATGCACATATATTATTGTATTTAACATTAATTTAACATGAAAATAACCAGCAATTTTTTATAAAGTTGAGTATAAATAATAATTGTAAAATGGAAGTAGTTTAATTCAAAATGCATAAAACATTTCCTAATACAAATACAATTTTGTCAGAAATAGATGTTGACAAAATTATAAGAGAAATTTTAACATCATGAAGCATTATCGAAAAGTAAGAGTTTTAAAAGTTCCTCTGATTATTAACTTATTTATTCCATTTCTTATCAGTTTCAAAAATGAATGCCACACGACACAGAAGAGGTTTTTGCAAAGGAGGTTGATTCATCGAATTGACTTGGACACTCTTGTGATATGCAGTATGTAGAAAATAAAATTTTTTGAATTAAATTTATCAAAAACATAAGAAAAATCACTTCTATACACTCCAAACATATACAGTAAATCAGGTTGAAAAAAATTTCAAGGGACCATCTCTTTTTTTAATGAAACAGGAATTTTGTTTTGGTGAAATTTAATAGAAAAATAAAAACATTAAATTTATTGAAAATGTTGACTATATATATAATTCTGTTGTTGGGATCCTAAAAATGTAATTAGTTACTTCAAATAATACTAAAAATTAGCATAATTAATGAAAAAAATGTAATGTAAAGATAATTACACTTTTAAAGAAATGAAAAATCGTCTTGCTACCCCTGCAATAATCTTCAAATCATGCAATTAAAAATTTTACTGCATAGTAAAATCCACAACTTTTTTTCTTTTTCTTTGTGCTAGTGAGTTTGAAGATGCAGACAGTAAAAGGTTGAGTAACTGTTAAACATTCGAAAAAATGTTATCTGGTACATAACTCAGAGAATAAATAAAACTGCATTATGTTTATAAACTTGCAAAGGTATGTGTAAATTTTGGAGCATTTTCAATAACTTAAATTTTCAGAACTTTCTTTATTGTTTTCTAAATTGCGATCACCAGCAGTAGTCTGTATAATACCTATTTTCCTTAATGCACCATCTACAGTTTAAAAATTTATATATATATATATATATATATATATATATATATATATATATATAAAACACTTATGCGTTACCAAAAATGAGATAGTTTCTTTTGGCAACAATCAGTTTATTTGAGAATCTTGATCAAGCGTCTAGGCATCCATAGTTATTCGACTTTAAAATCTCGAACAAGCATCAAGGCATCCTTCGTCATTTCAATGAGCTTTTATTTATTTCTTTCTGCTGACAACGATGAACTTATTTATGAATCGTCTATTTCGTTGACTATATTGTTTGCTCATTCACTTCTAGTGTTTGGTCTTCAAGTATTTAATAGGATTTTGATTTAAAATAGTATTTTAAGAGCACTTGAATATAATTTACAAAGAAGAGACAGCAGACTTGGGGTCTTTAGATGAAAGATATGAGAGCAGATCTGTCAGAAATGCTGCCAATAGGAATAGACGCGCTAATACACGCCATGAATTGCAAATTGAGTGACAATTCCGCAAGTGTTTCAGGATATAATTGTGAATAATGACTGAAATTTGTGATTTTGTCATGATCTTTACAAGAGGAAAAAATTGAACTCCCGTAATAAATACACAAAACGCTGATGGAATTGTACACTTATGCTTCATAATAATCTGTAATGAACGAGTTACATGTATAAGTAATTGTCCCCTTTAAATGTAGGAAAATCATAAGTGTTTCGAAAAGATTTATGAAAAAACAAAAAACACTACATGTACTTAAATACAAATAAAGCTAACTAATATATTGTAGTACCCCGTATGGTGACCGGGGTACCTCAATGGTTACCATGTGGTAACCAAGGGGTCAGAATAGTCCCAACGTAGCCTATCCTTGTCGTAAAAAGCGAGTAAAATAGGCCTGGCCCGTCAGGTTGGGCGCTGGGCTAACAACTCAGCCCTGTAAAAAATTACTATTGTTCAGAAATCTCAAGAAGTAAAAACCGGACTGCCCTTATGGAAACGACTAGGAACGAATACGGACTTGAAGTAGGGACTCAACCCATAAAGTCACCTTCACAAATACAGATGGTGCACTCAAGAGGGACCGCCCACCAACCAGATGGCTCGACTGTGCCGAAAAAGACTTAAAAACTGTTGGCCTCAGTGGATGGAGGAAATCTGTTTCCGACAGGGCGGGATGGAGGAAACTGATTAAGCTGGTCTTGACCTGCCCTAGGCTGTAGTGCAAAAAAGAAGAAGAATATATTGTAGTGACCAGTGAGCGAACATAGCAAGATCGGATAGCGAAGCGATCTGAAGGAAAAGTGTACGCAGTTCCGAGGGTTGGCGAGCGTAAGCGAGCAGGAGGTAGTAGCTCCCTAGTCTTCTAAATATTACACTCTGAATTGAAAAAGTTTTTCTTGTACCAAGTTCCAAAAACTGCAGAACTAAAAGTTTTTGCTATATCAAATTCTTTTGTGATAGTAGATTTTTGAGAAACTACTTCTGGGAAAGCAGTATTTCTTTAATGTGTTTCTAGTGGCGACTGAGCATTAATTTGCCATAGCAAGTATATTGTTGTATTTTGTTTTTGCCATAATAAGTATTTCCTGCAGATTTCCCTGAATTTTACATTTTATTAAACATCAGAATTAGTTACTAACTAGACCACTTTCTTACAATTTTCTGCCATGCCTTTAACAAAAAAATATGCTAGAAAAAGAATCACATATAGCTTTTTTAACGCCAGAAATGTTAGCAATGCAGTTTAATAATGTTTTAAGAAAAGAAGAGAAAAAAAAACATTAACAGAGTAAAAAACTTACTTCACCATTAACAGCAAATAAATCTAAAATAGTGACTATTCCAGGTTGACTATCATCAGCGTCTTTTGGATCATGCTTTATTGAAGATGGTTTGATCATATGTTTTTGCCCACTGAAACTGTTTGCTACAGTTTCGCCAAATATCGTCAAACCTTTTGTAATGGTCTAAAAATATATTTTTTAATAATTTGAATCAGAAATTTTAACAGAAAATAACTTGCATTTCATAAAGAAAAATAAGTTGCATAGGTAAGGTATGCATTTAATATTCATGATATTCAGACTCACCATATACATTGGCTCCCAAAAGTGTGCGTACATTTTGCAAATTTTTAGTAAAACCAAAATAATGCGAAACTGAATTCAAATATGAAGTCTAATATTTCTTCATATCATTCCTATGTCATTCTAAATAAATCCTGTAATTTTTTCAAAATATTGATGGATTTCTTTTTGAAATAGATTAAAAAACGAAGAGACAGAGAAATAATACCCCACAAAAGTCATTGTACGCTCAAATTTTTTCAAATAAATTCATGATTAAAATTATCATATGTCATTTTTTTTATTATTTTTGCAGTGTGTTGACCCTTAAAAGTCATTTGGCTTTAATTTTTTGTTTATTTATTCCTTAATATTGTGCTTATTACTTTGAAATGGCTGGTATTCATTAAAAACTTAAATTTTTTTCCGCACAGTAGCTGTAAATTGGTTTGAAATGACTCTAAATTAGTTAATTTATTCAATTCTATACTAAAGTGCTTGATAAAATGCTTCAAAGAAAAGAATAGGATCGAAAACAAGGTAAGAAAAGGTCAACCGGCAGAGTTGACAAAGTGTGATCGGAGAATTACAGTTGAAAAATTCATGAGAACATTTGAGTGCTGTAAAAGTTTTTAGAGTTAAATGAAAAATTTTACATTCAATTTTCACCTAAAATTGTTCATCAAGTTCTCTGATTAGCTGGATTAAATGGGACTTCTTCCCACTGAAATTTTCCTGGTCGTGAGAAAAACAGAAAGCTTACGCTTTTCGTCTCAAAATCAATGATAAATAAGCTCAAAACATTTTAGAATTACGTTTTGCTTACAGATAAAAAAGAATTTAACATTTCTGGTTAAATTGTTGCATAATTGCAAATAGAAGAAAAAATAAGGAACTTAATCTTCAGAACTTAGTTGCACCAGTTAATCAGGACGATGAAATTGTTCTTGTGTGAGGGTGCATATCAGCATCAGGACATGGTAGTTTGGAATTTTTTGATGAAATAATGAATCATGCTGTTCATTTAAATATTTTAAAAACAAATTTTAAAATTTTAGCCAAAAATTTGGTAATAGGAAACAGTTTTGTTTTTTTATCAAGGCAACGAAAAGAAGCACATGGTTTTCAACGTTTGCATCTAGTGCCTCAAAAATTGTCCTAAAGTTTAGAAAATTTCCCTTCAATATCCAGATTTGAACTTAATGTAACATATTTAGAAATATCTGGAGGCTAGGTTACGAAAATATGGCTTTGAAACAAAAATAAAGCTAGAAACAGTAAGACTCAAAGTGTGGTGGAATACTAACTCAGAAATTACGCAAAAAAAAAAGAAAGACAAAAGAATGAAACCTATTTCCAGACGTTTAAAAGGTGCTGTTGATACTGCATGATATTCTACTAAATAATAACTTAATAAAAAGTAAGATTATTCAATAATAAATAGACTTTTTTAAAAGTGTACGAAGACTTTTCTAAAATAAAATTTCCGGCACTTTTTGGTTTTTAATTTTTAAAAAATTAAGTTTCAATATATTTTTTTAAAAAATTCATATAGTTTTGTTGAAAATTGATCATTGATCTTATAATTAAATACACATTCTGAAACATTAATTCCAACCAATGGATAGGGTCCTATTTTACTGAAAGTCGTAGGCCTACGAACACTTTTGGGAGTCACTGTATGCTCATTATGTAATATAAAAAAAAAACAAATAAAGAAATAAAGAAAAGAAAAAAAAGGCTGAAAAAAGCACAAGAGCTACACGCTTTAATGTCTACATTTTTGAATTTTAAAACTATATTTAAAAAAAAAACCCTCTCCCCCCCCCCAAAATAAAATAAAATAAAATAAAATAAGTCAGAGAAAATTAGTTTAAAAGAGGTGCAGCAATCAGAAGTGATCAATACATTTTAAAGTCTTTATTTATGCTTCCTGTTTGTTTTATTTTTTAAAAGAATTGCCAACAACATACTTTTGCTGCATGAATAATTGTGGCTGCATATGAATGGACACCATCTCCTGCCATTCCACCACCACTTTGATAAACTGATATCAGCTGAAAATTAAAAAGCACGTTAATAGCAGAATATAGTGTTTCATCAGAAAAGAGTATAATTATGTATTTTTATTAAAGAAGCAACAAAAATAGTCAGTATTTAAGAACACAATAATTTTTAACATCACAATAAAACTCACAGCAAGTTGCAAATTACATAAATACAATAAAACCTCTCTAAGACCGCTCCCTTGAGAGTCTAACCAAATAGCGGCAATTTTGAGGAAAAAGTCTCAATAAAAATTGATATTATGAGAATGTAATATATTTTTTTAATGTTTATTTATGGTGCCACTACTTCATTTACAACTTTTGAATGATACATAATTTATGATAAAATGAATGTTTCATGAGAACTTAATATACATTGCAGATATTGTAAAAGAAATAACTTACTTTCTTATTGGCAAAAGCAAGCCACCTAGTTCCCAATGCAACAGGATTGACAGAAAGACCAGGTGTAGTGTAACAACCTAAGATTAAAATTTAAAAAAAAAGATGAATATTTTTGAATGATTACACTCCGACCTTGATATAAGGTCACCTAGGGATTTCCTGAAACTGACCTTATAAGCGGGGTGACTTTCTACCTGATTCATACGAACATTGAACATGTCAATAAATAAGAACGTACATAAATAGTATAATTATTTGCAAAATTTAATACTTTAAAAAAATGTCAGTTTATTAGGTTAATTTTAGGTACTTTTTAATTAAGTGAAACAAACTAATGTTAATGAAATCACAATAAGAAATTATAAAATTATCATTTTTAAATTTCAATTATGATGCATAGTTTACCATACTTAAAATAATCTTAAATATAAGACTGCCAAATTTTTTCTTTAATTTTTTCTACAATGTTTTCTAAGTTCTAATTTTCATTACAAAAATTTCAGTTCAAAAAGCGACCTTATAAGTGATTATGGTATTTAAGACGTCATGATATATCTGATAACTCATGACATAGAATTCCGAGGACATAAGAAAAATGACCTTATATGCGGTTGACCTTATATCTAGGTCTGACTTTATATCAATGAAACTCCAAAACACAGCTCTATATTTAGATAGATTTATATCTAATTATGAGATTAAACTGTAATAAGAGTTAAAGGGTAAGATAAAGCAGTGTTTCTTTACTTTTTTTTGGCCCATGGATTGACAAAATTTTTGGGAAAGAAGTGGCACAACAATTAAAAACTGGTTTCCATTTTTTTTTTCCTCCAATACTGCCATACATTATAATCCTGCCTTACAAAAGTATCTTGTTCTGAACAGGAGTAACATTTTTATTGTTTGCATGCATAGGAAATTCATTTCAATGCACATAATCCCATTGGCATTATAAAGAATATGTGAGGACTTGAAGGGAGGAAGGGGGGGGGGGGGAGCAGGTGCCATGAGCTTTTATCAGAATATTCAGAACCTCATGTAAAATTATTGTTGCATCACCTTACAGCATATATAAATCTCATTTTGGTACATATACTTACCCTCAACCCCCCTTCATCCCAAAAAAAGGTTAAGAGCCACTGCTTCTATACACATTCAAGCATATAGAGAATCAATGAAATAAGAAAATAAAATTAACGTTCTTAAAAAAAAACGGCGGCCATTTTGAAATTAACGAAAGTACATACACTAGAATTGAGTACAGTAAAAATAAACAAAACACAAAAGACTTTTTGAAAAAAAAAAAAAAAGAAGAAGATAGAAAACTGTCTTAACTTGTGCAGTTCCCATATGCAGCAATATCAAGCATTGTTATTTTAATTTATCAACATATTTTTATTTATTTTTTTCGTTTCTTAATATTTATTTATTTATTTCATTATTTTTGAAATACTTGAAATATGTTTTAACGTGGAGAGGTAAAAATCTCAGAGGACCGGTAAGATTTTTCAGCGGAACCGGGTATTACTGAGTTAAAAGAATTCATAGCATTTATTTATTACCCATAGGTGCTCTTTAAGATAACCAAATAAATGAGCAAACATCAGCAGGATTTGAATCTTGAATAAAAACAGAAAACTATACTTTAGATTGAAAATTGTGTTTATTTGTTTCAGTATGTATGCAGCTTTGAAGTTAATATAATGCATTTTTGTACTTTTTGACAACTTTGATCTTGAAAAATCAAGCTTTTAATTGCACCATTAAACACATACATACATAAAATCGTTTTTTAATTTCATGTGAACTAATTCCATTCTTGATAAATGCTAAACGAAAGTATTAAATGGATTCACTGTGTCAAGTGCTAACAAAATTTCAAAGTATTAAAAGAACTTCGTGTTTTTATTCAACTCTTATACTTTTCATAGAATACCATATTTAGAGAGTAACTATCAGTTGGATAAAACATCCAAAAGTACTTGAATCTTCAAAAATCAGGCGGTAAAAAAGGATAAAGTAATCATAATTTTAAAGGATGAAGTTCAAAAGTTTTAAGTGAGAGTTGAGTGTTTAAAAGTTGTTAATATTTAAGTTTTCTCTTATTTATTTTTTAATATTTGAAAAATGCAGCAATATTTTTTTTTAATTAAGAAAGTAACAAATATATAGATAGCTTAAATTAAACTTGGCATGTTTCATTTGAACTACAAAATGGCTTTATAACTTTGAAAAACAGAAATGGTTGTCCCTTATGCAAGAATTAGAACACTTTTTTTTTCTATTTTAATGACAGCATTTTGAACAGAATTACTGTTAAACAGTTACTACGTGTATGTTAAAATAAAAGTTTTTTTTTCTTTTTGTATTATTCTTAAAATCAGAGATTTGTAAGAAATTTAAATTTAATGTTTTTAAAAGCAGTAATACAGTAAAAGCATGAACAATTTAAGGTGCTTATGTTAGAGAACTTATAAAAAGGCGAAAAAAACAATGCAGTTGAATAAAAAAAATAAATAAATAAATAAATACAAAAAAGTGTTGATGAAGAAATAAACTTACTAGTAACAAAAAGCAATTCTTTTAGGCTACAAGCATCATAGACATGAATTCTACTATGGAATATTACAGCTATAACTCTGTGAGGCAAAAAAAAAAAAAAAAAAACAATTATCAATACAGGTGTATAGTTTTGAATAAATAGAAAATAAATTTAAAAAAATAGAAAAAAAAAAAACAAATGCACTGTCTCACCTTTTGGCACACTTCATATCAGACACTTGAGTTTGATATTTAAGGCATTCTACTCTATCACCAGTCTTTAAAGATACAAAATTTATAGAGCAGAATTGCTCACCAGCACTAGAAAAGAAAATTAAGTTAATAGAAGAAAGAAAAAAAAAATAATGGGTTACTGAACAAAGAAACAAAGAATAAGAAACAAAGAAAATACCTAGTACTATCACATATGGCAATTATTGGACGATTGGCAGCAAAGCGATCTTTTATGGACAATGCTAAATAAATAAATAATATTGAGTTTTCAAGTGAAGTTAAAGCACAAATCAAGTGAAATTACAGATAGTTTTATATAGGGTGTACATAAATAAATGTCTCAACTTTGTATGGCAATTGAAATAAAACAAAAAATAGTGCAAAATAACAATTAAAAAATTTTTGGCTAATCTCATGCGAAAATTATTCTTGAGATTGTTTATAATTAGTTTCTCTTGATTTTAAAATTTTGAGCTAATGAAAAAAAAAAAAATGCACATATTACAAGCTTTAAAAAATTGAAAAAAAAAAAAAAAGAATTTGATTTCAATAAGGATATAATTATCAATGCTAACAATTGTAAACATGGTCATTAAAGCTTGTATATAAGTTAAGAATGTGATTAAAGGCATTTGGATAACTTTTGTGAATTTCCTTGACAGTTTTAGAACACTTGAATTCTAAGACAATCAGTGGTGTTCCAATAGGGTATACTCCATATACGTCGCATACTCTGAAATATTTTTTAGACATATAATGTATGCCCTCAAGGTTCAAAAAGTTTCATATTATGCATATGATCGCATACACATATTATGCGTAATGGATTACTGGGAGTATACCCTCAAAAAATTGATGGGAACATCAATGAAGACAATTACATGGTTTTCAGGTTCTGCAATCTGCATTCTGCTTTAAAATTGTAATATGTTTTATTTCTTTCTTTGAAAAAAGGGATTCAGTTCTACTTTAAATACACTGCTTGACAATTGCTAAGGAACAACTACATTTTCTAGAATAGTTAAAAATAGACAATGATTAAACACAGACCCAAGTGTATAGTTATTAGGGAGGATGTGCCTTTATTAAGTACAAAATAGTACAGATAGTACTGCATCAATGAAGTAAAAACTTAAAATTAAAAAAAAAATCCTACTTAGATGATTTTCAAACAACAACAAAAAACTGATCAAGGTCATAATGATGGAGACATGAGTACTTAAGTATGACGCGTGATTACCATGGACACTAATACATATTTTGCATCTGTTTTCCCTACTCCCCACTAAACTATCAAGGAGTTCTTTGGGGATATTTTCCCACCCCTCTCTCAAGGCGGATTTGTGTTCTTGTACTGCTCTGGGAGGGATGGTTCTTTGCGCAACACGCCTGCCAAGACCCTCACAGGCATGTTCAATTGGATTTAAGTTGTTAGAGAACGCAGGCCACTACATACGGAGAATTTTTTCACTTTGCAGTGTATCTAATACTTTAATGCTCCTGTGTGGCAGTGCATTGCCGTCCATAAAAAGAAAGTCTGAACCTACAGCCCCCCCTAAAAAGACGAACATAATCTAGTATAACTTCTCTGCAATACCTTTGCGACGTAACGCTTCCTTGTTCAAAAATGTGAAGCGCTGTTCCGCCATCGTGCATGATGCCTGCCCGCCCCATCACGCCTGGACCGTACCGATCACGTTCGCAAACTAATTTTTGCGCATAAACGTGTTCCACGCTCTCTCCACAGCAGTTGGTGACCAGAATCACTTGTCACACTGAAATGAGATTCGTCAGAGAACATCACTCAAGACCAATTTTGACGATCCCAACCAACATGTTCCTTACAGCAGCGTAATCTCTCTTGACGATGGCGTGGTTGAAGTGGAATGCAACGTACGGGCTTCCGTGCATACAATCCAACATTTTTTAATTGCCATGAGATAGTTCATGCAGAAACATGTGCACTGGCAGCGGCCGTAAAATTTGCAGCTATCCCTCCAAGAGTGAATTTTCTGTTTCTTTTTGCCATGAGGGCTACATAGCGATCCTCTGAAGGTGTGGTGTTTCTACCATGACCCCTGGCATGCTTTTGCGAAGCATTTCCACCTTCAGTGGCCTTCTTTAATCGCGAGATGACACTTTTTGTTGCACCCATTTCAGCAGCTACAGTGATGACACTTTGACCTGCTTCCAGTCGTCCAACTGCTCGTCCACGATCGTAGGTTATCAAATGATGTCTTGCTGATATTTTACGCTTAAATATTTTAAGAGCCAAACAGAATTTCAGAGAAAAAACGTTTTCAGCATCCAGTAGTATTTTTGTTAAACACCAAACAGCGTGAATTTTCGTACGAATCTTGAGTTTGTATGCACTGTTTCTTATGCAGATAACGAGCCTTGATCTACCATGACCATGCCATCTGATCATGAATTTATTTCCATTGGTCAGCTGTCTGAGGCACGAATTTGCATAAATCACTTGTTCCTTAGCAATTGTCAAGCAGGGTAATATCTGTAGTTAAAAAAATTATAATAAAATGAAGTTATACACAAAAAAAAGTACCTGGTTCAGGGGTTGATAAAATTTTTAAAAGTTTAACAGGCCCTTGTCTCCATGAAAGTACTTCTTGCGCTTCACCTCCAGCCTTTGGAAACAAATATAATTCACATATTAAGTAGTATCAACAAAAATATTAAAACATAAGGCAAACGCCCTGTTCACAAATTACTGAAGAAAAAAAAAAGGTATAAAATAATAGATCTTTTGATAATAGATCTTTTAGAATTGTGCCATCAATTCATTTTCAAGTTTGAATCAGCAAAGAAAAATTATTTTCTACAAAAAACATTGAATATTGAAAGCTATGCATCTAACAACTTTCTCTTGAAAAAATACATAATTTATAGCACATACTTTCTCCTTGAATTAGCTCTCCTTGATTATAGCTCTCCTTGAATTAGTTGGAAATATATATCATCAGACATCAGTAATTTAAGCATACACTTACACAAACATAGAAAATTATGACATTTTGTAACATGATGCATAACATTTCTTAAAGAATTAAAGTTAAGTTACGGTTGAAAGTATTAGTGTATAACATGACTGTAAGTACGCAAGGAACTCATCTATTATCTAGGAGTGAGGGCGTGGTGGCCTGATTGATCAGGCATCCAACTGATAACTAGAGGCTCCAGGGTTCAGTGCCAGCTGGTCGAAGACCCTCCATTTTTATTAATGGTGACTGGAGCATGCTAAGTATGCCCGTGTGGTTACCAAGTTCTCCAAGTTCCCATTCCAAATCAATATCTATTGGAGGGTGCTGGATAAGAGGTTGTTCGGTTCATGTTCGGGATGAAAAAACAGCTGTATTCAGGGCCCCATCTAAGCGGTTAATAGGTATGGGGTAATAGGTAATAGTGGTAGGTATTGGAGACTTTGGAGTATAGTGTTGCATTATCTGGGAGTATCCAGAGGTGCCCCCCTAAAATCAAGGGAGCACCCACCTAAATATCGCAAAGACCCCTCCCCTGCAAAAAATGACAAAAACACACTCATCCCCTAAAAGTTTCAATAGCGCAGTCTGCACCACGACTCCCCCGAGGGTCATTCCATGTCAGTTCAACCACACCCCAACACCCACCATCTCAGATTTCAATGAAACTTTGTATACTTCTATGGTTCATAGTCCTAAGTAACCTCCTAAAGTATTTCTTCTCTATTAAAAATAGTTTTTATTTTATGACCCTTCAAAGTTTTGAGATTTTGCGTTAGTTGTCATTCACAGTTCTCTCAGAATGAACTGCAGCTGTTTGCAAAAAAAAATTATTTCTCAACAACTAAAGATAAAAAGTTTTTGAAAATTTTCACATTATACATTAAGACTTCAAGCATTTTAGAAAAAAATATATCAAAAATCTAAATTTATATTCAGCAATTAAAAAAAAATTAACAAACTAAAAATTTTAAAAAATTTTCAATAAAAAATGATTTTCAAAATTTTAATTTTTTGGCATGAGGGTCTAAATTAAAATAATTTATATATTTTTTTAAATGATCAGTAACATGTGTGCTAACATATAAAATGAAAATCTTTAGGGGACTTTGAGGGATTCTGGCCCTTTGCCCCCCTTATTTTGATAAAAGAAAAAAAATCGATCACAATCTTACAATCTTAGCTAATTACTAATAGCATCAAAGAAAATTTGAATAATGACATACATTACTGTTTGAACCCAAATTTAAACATTTTAATACTCAAGATTTTTTTGAATTGAAAGTAGTTAATTAAATAAATTAATAATAAACAATAAAAATAGGTTATCGCGAAATTCGAAATTTTCCTACAACAATTTATGCATGCTAAAAATTATTGTTTAGTATGCATTAAGACAACATAGAAATTTAAAAAAAAATCATCTAATTCTAATTTATAACTAAGCAATTAATACAAAGTATTACAAATCCTATAAATACCAGCTCATAGTTCTTAAATTCCTTCTAAATTACGTCTGTTTTCCTACTAAGAAGATTAGAAAAAACGTACGTCATTCTAATTGTTGTGTTGTGTGTAATCAGATCTAGGCCAAATACAAGTAAAAATTTGATATCTGTCCAGTAATGATTTCTCTAACCAACTGGGTAAAGAACGGACTAAAAGACAAATTCGAAGCTAGACACTTCTAGTTCGCAGAGCTTTTAACTTGTTTCATTAATCTAATGCAATATCAAATTGAAACATGGATTTGTTTTCTGCTTATCAAACAGATTAGCCCAGAAAAGTTCAATTTCCCGTGCCTCCCCCCCCCCCCAAAAAAAAAAAGATTTTTCTGTATCCGCCCCTGAATTGCGGTATGTTGTTTAAAGCCACTTTTTATTTTATACAAATGATTTATAAACATTCTACTCTAAATATTCCTGTTTAAATACAGTGAAACTTCAGTAACTGGACACACTGATAACCCCTGTAACTGGACATTTATTTTTCTTAGGGTTGGCCCAATGCCAAATTCAATGACTGAAAATCTATCTAGCTTGACACACATTTGCGAGAACCCCTTATCAGTCCACACCCAATTGCTATTCTAGTTCAATTTTTGCTACCAACATTCTTTCATATTAACTTTTTCTCAGAGTTTTAGGAAATCTCTTTTAGAGAATTCTATCTTTTATCCAGGGGAGTAAGCAACCACTCTGTGCTGTTAGTGCAATTCTAAAAGGATAGGATAAAATATACCTAACTGTAGAGATAGAAGGCACCATTATACCTGTATTCTAAATAAGTGTGAGCAGGACTTTTTATCTTTAACAGACTTGACTAACAAGAAACTTTTATCCCTTTTCAACAATTATGTATTTATGCTTCACAATATATTCAAATATATTATTGATTTTACTATATACTTTTCAAAGAAAGAAAATGAAAAGAATAGAAAATTCCTTCACTGGAATTAGTTTTCATAATGTGAATATTAAGCATCAGTAAGTAAGTTGTACACACAGAAACTCTTTAGGAATTAAAATTTTAGAACCCCAGTAAGTTGACGTCCACTTAAATCGAAATTTTTTCATGTTTCCTTGGTTTGTTGAGTTATGGAGGTTCCGTTGTAGTTTGAATTAGCACATTTTATATTAATTTCTTTTCTCTATTCTATTTATTGCATTTAATTGCATTGCACTAGTGTACACTCCCAAAAGCAGTTGAGGAAAAGATGCAAGTTATGTTGGGGGGGGGGGGAATCCGGACAAATATTGTTTTTTTCCCTTGCAAATACTAATTTAGTTTCTTATTCTCATTAAAAAATATACAAAAATCCATTGAATATGAGAGATGCAATTTATTTCCTCATTTGCTATGAAGGGAGGGGGGAAGGTAATTTACTTCATTTAGAACATATTATTACTAAGCTATTAACTTTTAAGGGGTGTTAACTATTTTCAAGAAATGAAAAGGATGAATTTGTTGCTGTACAGCAGTAACACTAAAATGAAAAACAGTTCCACTATACTTAAAATACACCGCCAGCTCAGTTATTCCATCCGAGGACTGCAGTTTCGTGCTTTTTAGCACTCATCAGCCCGGAATAGGAATCACATGAGCTGGAGGCGAAAAATCTCTTAAGGGAGCCAAGAGAGCCAAACAAACTAGTAGCTAATACAGAATTAGTAAGCCAGGAGAATTAGGGCGGTAACTTACTACAAAATACAGTTCCACTATAGCAATTTTTCTCAAACATAAGGGTTTAGGTGGGAGGGGGGGGGGATCCTGAAAGTGCTAGAAACTGCATGATTATAAATTGGTGTTAAGAGTTAATTTTTGTTTTCCGTTGTCTTAACTAAAATGCAGTAATCTGTATGCAGATACTGCAGATCTGTATGCTGTTGTCTGTAACTTTTAAATTTCATGATATCTTATTTTCAGAATGTCTATATTTTAAACAATTTTTAACTATTTCAAATTTAAAAAAAAGCTTAAATATTTAATTTATATGTCTGACTTCAATATTAAACACACTTTATGTATATATTTTTAAAAAAATAATTGTTGGGAACTCGGTTTTCAAAGACATAGAAGAGCTTTTCTCTGATGCTTTCGTTTTTTCTGAAGAGGGGTGGGGGGCAGAATCCCTAAAAGACCCATAACTTTTTTCATAGGGGAAGTTAGGACTCATACTCATGATCATTTTTCATTGCTAAACATGATTTTTAAAACTGACCCTGATGTTAAAAATTTGACAATAACTTTTTTCATCAAAAAAAAAAAATCAAAATTTTTCTTTTTCCAATTTTTTAAAAATTCTTAGTATAAACCAAGATTATTATAATATTTTTAATGAAAATATTCAAAATCTTAGCATTTTTTATGAAAATTTCCAAAAAGGTAAGTTTATTAGTTGCTAAGAAACAATTTTTTCCCATTAAACAACAGTTCAGTTTGAATGTCTTAAAAATGACAAAAAATGCAAAATCAAAAAATTTGATAAGTCTATAATACCAAAATACATTGAGATTGAAAGAAAAAAAAAACTAAGGGGTTGCTTTTTACCACAAAATAAGGAAGTATACCAAGTTTCATCAAAATCTGAGGTGGTACATGTTAAAATCCCATTTTTACTGTAGATTTGGGGTGGAACTACCCCATATTTTAAGTTATTTCAAATGAAAAAGAAGCTTAGATTTTTTTTACATTTGAGTCCAATGTTCAACACACTGTATATTTGAATTTTTGTCGTAATTGCTGACAATTCTGTTTTTAAGAATATGGAAGAGATTGTCTGTATGATGTTTCCTGCTTTTTTTTTTTTTTTTTTTTTTTCAGAATGGGGGGGGGGGGGCAGAATCCCTCAAAGTCCCCTAATGTTTTTTATTGCATAAGTTAGAATACATATTCATGATCATTTTTTTAAAAAAATTATGATTTTTAAAGCTGACCCTCTTGTTGAAATTCAGAATTATGTCAGCACCTTTTTTTGACAAAAAAAATTTAAAATTTTCACTTTTTTAATTTTTTAAAAATTTCTTATGTAAACTAAAACTATTAAGATATTTTTTATCAACATGTTCAAAGTCTTTACATTTTATGCAAAAATTTTCAGAAAGATTATAGCATTACTTACCAAGAAACAATTTTTTTAATAAACAACATCTTCTCAGTTTGAGTGTCTCAAAAATGATAAAAAATGCAAAATCGCCAAATTTCAAAAGGCTATAAAATCAAAACGAATTGATATTGAAAGAAAAAAAATTAGGGGGTTGCTTATAACCATAAAGGGATGAAGTATACCAAGTTTTATCAAATTCCGAGACGGTGGGTGTTAAAATCCCGTTTTTGTGGTTGATTTGACGTGGAATGACCCCCCCCCCCAGGTGGGCACCCCTAGAGTATCTACTCCATTCAAGATCAAATTAACTTATTGTCAAGCAGATTATAATCTGTGATAGAAAATATCTTGATATTGTTGTTAAACATTGTTCACCAGTCGACGAGGGGCCATGTCAGTTCCGTTTTGGAAACTGGGAGTCTTGCCCTCGAGAAGGGCCAGGCCAAGTTTTTTAGTTGTATAAGTTTTATGGAAGAAGAGGGTCCAGCTGAACTGAAAAGTAGTTCATCTTTGCTATTAATGATCCTGATAGTTCTACTCATTTTATAATCACATATATCCTAAATCCTGATTTAAATGTAATTTATTTTTTTTAAATTTGTTTGTAAGATTCAACACAAATCTAAAAAAGCAGCTCCAAAGTTGACAGCTGTGTGTGTGGGGAAGGAGGGGAGGAATAAGTTTTGATGCTTTATGATTAAAAGTAAATTTATTTGACAAATAATTTCCAGAGAGGAAAGTAGAATTCCTCCCATACCCATGAATGCTAATAAAACTTTTTAGATTAAAACAAATCCAAATAGTTTTTTCGTAAATTTTCAATGTAAAAAGACCTTTCTGTTCAAGTTTACTCAAAGCAAATCAATCTGTTAGACAAAGATTTACATGGGATGAAAATTTCACCAATAGGTTTTATATTTTTCACTAGTTCAAATTTAAACATAGTGTTCCAATCAAAAAATGAAACATGAGAATGAGGTGTCATGGCTACGAATTTGCTAACATGATTCAAATAGGACTATACCATTAAAAAAACAAGACGGGGAGTGGGAACCATACATTCAAACTAAAAAAGATTTATGAGTTATAGTCCAGTAAAACTTCAATAAATTAAAAAGAAAATTTGTGAACTTACCGGAACAGACCATATCTGTACTCCATTGGTATAGCCCAAAGCGATCAAAATTGGAGGATGATTGGCATTATGTTCACCTTCTTCACGTATTAGGCTGTAATCTAAAACACAACCATTATTACTTACTTTAAAATTAAGGTACTAAAGAAAACTCTCTAATTTGTTGACACATTCATAAATATTGCTCTTAAATTCCAAAACATTCATCCTTACCATTGATGTCACAATATTCAAATTTAACCCATAAAATTGTCTCTTTTTCCCCTTGTTTAGCCTGAAAAAAGACATTGAAATTCATAAACAAAATCCAGCATTTATTTTACAGAAAATTTTATAATTAAATCAGGATAAAAACATTCAAGATAATTATAGTATAAAAAATACATGCACAATTTGTTTATTTCACAAAGATAGGGGAGAACGTTCGTTTGCTTTTCTACATTTCATTTTTAACCAACTTCAAAAAAGGAGGTTATGATTTCGTCATGCGGCTTTTTATGTATGTTTTTCGATTATTCCAAGACTACTGGACCGATTTGAAAAATTCTTTTTTTGTTTGGAAGGGTATATTTCCCAGATGGTCCCATGGTAATTTGGTCTGGATCTGATAAGGGGTCCCGGAGAAATCCAAGAAACTTTGAATTTCACACGTTGTGGATACGTAATCCAGCCTACGTCAGTGAGCGAAATACGTCACAGGCCACGTGGATTTTCGTTGACCAGTGTACTTTCACAGAAAAGGTTCGTCTTGAACGAGAATTCTCGCAGCATATGGATGATTAATTTTCGCCGCCTGTTAATTTTTTACTTATAGGTGTTACCAAAGTTTTTACTTACTTACTTTATTCACTAAAATGTTTTTTTTTTTTTTTGATAATTCAGTTTTTAAACATATTTAGTGTTCAATATAAATGGAATTGAATTCAGAACACCCCTCTCCCGATGAACTTATATAATAATATGTTGTAACTGGTGTCTAATTTCTCAAGTTTGACCAGTATTCTAGATTTACTATTTCACAAGCCGACAGTTTAATTTAAAAATAGGGTTATACTAATTAGCAGGGCTAAAAAAAAGGAGGATGTTCTGAACTCGTCGGATTAGTTTCTTCTTTGAACAATGTTTTACAAATACTCGAAGACACCTGTATCCAGGGCGTAAACGGGGGGGGGGGGGAGAAAGAACACCTGTTGGCCCGGGCCTGAGAATGAAGGGGGGGGGGCAATATTTTTTAAACTAGGGATGGACTATAGGGGTAAACAATATGGAGAGGAGCCTGGAAAAGTCATTTGTGACGGACCCCAAAATTTCTGTGCAGGCCCCTGCCTGCACCGATAAGGAAAAGTCTTTCTTTTTTTTTGTTTGAAACGGTGTGCTTCCCCAGTGGTCTAATGGTAATCAAGTTCGGATTTGATGTAATTGAGGGAACGCTTCAAATATCATACTCAGATTTAAAGCGATTTGTACTTTATTAACTTTGTATATCGTCTCACTTAGTGAACCGGTTTTTATGATTTTTTTTTGTTTAGTGGATAAGGGGGGGGGGGGGGGTCTAACTTTACTCTAAGGTTCCAAATCTTTGATTTACCCTATTTGTTCTTTAGAGAAACGTTATGGGTAAACGAGCTGATGTGTGCATCACGACTTCCTTTTACTCCAATTTAATGTAATTTCACCAATGCGGATAATTTTAATGTGATTCAATAGTTTTCTCTCTAAAAATCACCAACAGTGGCAAATTAAAATAAGATTTAAAAAAAAAAAAACGCCAAATTTCTCTATAAGTTGGCGACAAAACTTAGCGACCAAAAGACTGGCAATGTATCGCCAAGTATCTGCCAAATTATAACACCACTTGAGTTTACATCGAAATTAACAATGATTTCCCCCAAAAAAGGGCAAAAGACCCCTTTAAAAATATCCGAATGCAACCAAAAGGGGAGGTGCACAACTAGATCCCACTAGGAGTCTACGTTACAAATTTCAACTTTCTAGGACATACTGTTCTTGAGTTATGCGACATACATACACACATACGTACATCCGCACATCCACACATACGCATATCTGCACATACATACATACATATATACAGACGTCAAGAAAAAACTCGTTGTAACTAACTCGGAAATCGTCAAAATGGATATTTCGCGTGTCTATATGTTAACAACTAGATCCCACTAGGAGTTTACGTATCAAATTTCAACTTTCTAGGACATACCATTCTTGAGTTATGCAGCGATTCAATGTTCACTCTATAAATATCACCACCAGTGGCCAAAATGAAACAAGATTTAAAAAAAAAAATCGCTAAATTTGTCGCCAACTTGACGACAAAACGTGGTGACCAAAAGACTGGCGATATATTGCCAAGTGTCTGCCAAATTATAACACCACTTGAATATACATCGAAATTAACAATGATTTTCCCCAAAAAGGGGCAAAAGACCCCTTTAGAAACACCCAAAGGGTTCTAAACCCTCTTTAGAACCAAAAGGGGAGGTGCACAATTAGACCCCCACTAGGAGTCTACATACCAAATTTCAACTTTCTAGGACATACCATTCTTGAGTTATGCGACATACATACGCACCTACCCACATACATACATACGTATATACGGACGTCATGAGAAAAGTCATTGTGTTTAACTCGGGGAATGTCAAAATGGATATTTCGGGTGTTTGTACGTTCTTATGCACTTATCCGCGTGTGGTCGGGTTGAAACAAAAACTCAACATTAATTTGGGGGTGAGCAAAATGGAAATTAAAGCTGAATTTTGAGTGAAATTTTTTTTGAGAATACAATACTTCCTTTTTTGTAAAAGGAAGTAACAATAAATTTCATGTAGTTTCACCCATGAACGATTAAATATAAAATTCATCGTTTAAAAAAATGGCATAAAACAAAGGTATGTGTTTTCTTTACACATAAATAAGAAATTGCAAAAAAACATTATTATTAAAGTAATAATAATGAAAATTTTGCATCAAAGACTCTCTAATGCAAACATAAAATTTATTCTAGTGGAATTTTTTATCTTCATTTATAATGGGGGCATTTGATGAACCATGCGACTTTCATCACGAGTTACATGACATGTATTCTTGTGAAATATAAATTACAATTTAAAATTTAACAATTTACAATGTTACAAATTACAATTTACAATTTTTTGACTAGCAATTTACAGTTTATTTGCAGTTTGGGAAACTGTAAACATTTGAATGTTTCTAACTAGATACTGAATTCAGTCTATACTTTTCATCAGAAATGAGATGTATCAATTATTGCATTTCTACTAATGCTCGCTCATCGTGAGGTTTAGTTAAAAGTCTAAAGAGTTCTAAATCAGATCGTGCTATTACTTTAAGTCTTGACTATGCTGAGAGCTACGTATATACTCGTCCTTTGCAAAGTTCTATTTTCCTAAATCTATGACAGCTTTATCAAGGGTTGTGTGATACATATTGTTGTGAAATCTAATTTACAATTTACAACTTTAATAAATACAATTTTAAACTTAAAGCGATTTTTGTTGTTTTTTAGTGACTCCTGACTTTGCTATCGGAAAGCAAACTTTGATAAAGTCGAAATAATAATGAAGGCAAAATTTTTTTGTATATCGCATTTGAAAAAGCCTTTCTTTACAGTCGTCGGAAGTCTCTGAGACGATGTGGTCCATTTCTTTTTCTATCATGCTCATCTTAGATGTTTTCAGACTCGTGTGCTCGACGTTTTCTTACTCGACATGCGCGTAAGGCCTCAATGTCATGTACTAGCTAACATATGTACTAGCTAACGTAAGGGAGTAGGTTTAGTTTTAAAGACTAACTTCGTGTTTAGTTAAATTAGTGTTTAATTCAGGAATCGGTGAGTTGTTAGTTACGTTAGGTAGTAAGTAGTTCATAGGAAGCCCGACTTAAATGGTTATTCAAAATTAAGAGATCGTATATAATTAGGTATTTAAAATAATTCATCGTATAGTAATTAAAATCAGTGTTTGTTTTATAACTGGGTGTTCAGTTTAGTTGATTTTTGTACTAGAATTGTAAAATAAATTTCATTTCTAATTTTGGGTAGGAAATAGTATGTAAGTGTAATCAGTTATTTTTTGCTTTTTAGTCCCTTGGTGTTTTTTTAAGGCGTTTTTTTTAATTTAAAAATAATTTATCTGATCAAAAACTTAAATGGGCAGTTTAACACCCCCCCCCCCTCCCTACATGAGGTTCATTAAACATTTCTCATCATCCCAATTTTTTTTTAAAATGCTCAGTTCATATTAATTTTTCAACAGAACTGAGGCAGACCAACGTACCCCAAGAGCAGGGGGGCCACCTAGAAAAGGGGGGGAGGTTCAGGACACAGAGTGTGCCACTCAAATTTTTAGGACGGCTGTTTTGAGGGGCAGTTTCTCCTTTTAAGGGGGGTTTTAGCAAAATTTAGGGGGGTGCATCCTTGCTCTTGGGGGGAGCACCACAGTCTAAGTGCAGGGTACATTGGTCCATTTGCATTTGCCTTATGTTTAATTTATTCCATGCATTACTTGTGGCATTGTTTTACAAGGTACATAATAAAAGTAATGAGCATGGTTCTATAAACTGATTAATTGATCCAACTTGTGCAAACCATACAAACTCTTCAAAATATGAACCTCTCGCATTAATACATGTGCGCAATCGCAAATTTGGGCGCCTGGAAGTCCTTGTCTAGATTGTTTGTAAGGAACTTTGCAAAATGGGCTTGAATGTTTCCTACAAACTTACAAACTCCTGATGCTTTATATTGAGCTTTTTCTTTAAGCGGGGGGGGGGGGGGACACAAGAATACAGGTCCGGACAGGATGGTGGTGGGATTCTGTGGAACCACTGTTATCTTGCTGCGGGCCAAGTAGTTGACAAAGGTGAACTGGGTGAGTTGTTGTGGAAGAGTTTCATCGAGTATTTACATTGCTTTCCATAGCATTCTTTTCAAGCCACAAACAAAATTTGATGGAATATCATTCAACCATCAGACCATTTTATTTCCAGGGACACATCGAAAAATCGGAGAGTGAATATCTTACAACTCAATATAAATGGTGAGCGGAAGAAATTGGATGAATTAGCCTTAATTCTCATTTCAAAAATCATTCAGGTAGCTTGATTGTAGAAAACCAAACTGAACCCAGGGTTAAACCTTAAAACCCAGAGGTCAGCAGTGTATATTTGCAACATTAATGTCTTACTGTTAGCTTATATCAATTTTTTCTTGGGCCGTTGGCCCCTTAACGACATGGGGTCTGCAGGTACGCAGATCCCGGCCTGATTTTCCGGCACTCCGGCTTATAGGAGCAAGCTGAGCCTAGTCAAGATTTTAAGGGCAAATCACTACTACTTTTTCCCGCCACATATAATGAGCTTTGATGGAGATTCAGGGGGGGAAAACGTGTTCATTACTTTTATAATGCACTCTGCATATTATTTTTACAATATAATTGAGTCATATACAACTTATTCCCAATAGCATGACAAATTTATTAAAAATACAACTTTTTTGGAGCTTTACTTGTTATAGGTACGTCACTTGGTGCATGTTTTATTTTTTGTTGGTTTTAATTTATTTATCACAATTGCTTACTAAAAATTTCAAAGTTGAGGACAGTTAACAACTTCAAATTTCTTAGTTCTAGGGTTGCTTTATACATGTAAACAACACCATTCACTTCAAATAATTTTTTATTGCTGCCAAGGTAAAAAGTAAACAAGTCGCCAAACTTAGTGATAAAACTTTAACTGAAAAATACAATTTCATTTATTTTTATTTTTTTTCGATTTGGACCAGAAAAAAAAAACAAGGTCCCAGCACACCAACCACCTTAAATTTAAATTTCAAGAGCGAGATACATTTACATTATTGGAATGGACCTTCAAGAAAATGCAGTTAAAATGATTAGAAAAACGTGCAAAAATGATAACATGACTAAAGATTAATAAATATTCTTTTTTTTCTTTTCTGTGAAAAAAAAAAAGAAATTCTTACCTGCGGAACCACTTCATGAATAAATCCAACAACACTTTCAACATAAGATTTATCACTGAAAATACAACGACCTTGATTAAATTTATTAAAACAAGAAATATATAGTTTAAATGTAGTTAAAGAGTTAATTAGCAAAAATAAAACATTACGAGACTCAAAAGTAGTTAGGTGAAGCAATTTCTTTGGAGATCGTAAAAATCTATAACTACGTAAACAAACTTATTTTTATCTTAATTTATTCACAAAGCATTTAATATGTAATGTGAAAATATCCAGAACAAAATGTAAGAGGAAATTAAAATTTAGAAGTCAAATGCCATTACATGTCAAATTTTTATTGCGCAGTACGCGATAATAACAGTAACAATAACATGACGCAAGCCCAGTGTTTACCTGGTTTGTAAACACAAGAGCAAAATTTGGCGATGGCATATTTACAAACATACCTCACGGCTTGTGGCCTAACAATCAATCCAGTTGGTTTAGGCCCTCTTCTACCAGTTTCTGCAGCCATGAGCAGTATTTAAATGCTATAGCAATTGAATAAACTCTTTTTTAATACTGACATGAATACAGTTCCTTTCCACTACCAGACGCTTCCACAACATAATAATGAAAACATAAAACAGCTGTAGCGCGATTCTCTAAGTGTTGCCAAAGATCAACATAAATTTTCGTTATAAACAAAACAAGACCCTTTTTTCTCCGTGCGCTTTTCCATCCTCCTTTGTTTTTGCTTTATTCATTTATCCATTTATTTTGTCTTAAAAACTTGCATACTTTATCTAAAACGCCTTTTTTTGCATTGTAATGAAAGTCTCAGGAAATCGATGTTGAGTTATTCCGTGTCAAACCACAACAAATCATTGAACCCAGAATCCTCCTACCGTGAGGTGTTGGTTTGTCACCTCAAGTTTATACATAATTAAAAAAAAAAATGTATTAATCACTTGTGTTTAATTTCCGACAATCTTCAGTGTTATAACCAGGCTCGTCACTTCGAATTTTTCCTAGGAGAGGCGGGAAAGGAGGGGAGAGGGACAAAAAATAGATATAATCAATGCAAATTGTGTCGAAAAGCAGCGAAAAATACGTCTACTTCTTTCTAGAGAAAAGATTAATTTCTCAAAAGCTACGAAGTGGACCATTTTTCCCTCTTGACCCTGTAAATGACGAGTCTGGTTACAACTCAAAACTTCAAAATTTAAAAATTCAAAAATCTTTAAAATGGTATTTTTTGAAAATTTATTTTAAGGCTTTTAAAAGAATTTTTAGTTTTCCCTCTTGATTCTGCTTTTGCGACTAACTAGAGCTAACTGTCGATAGCTCGAAGTGCCAAGGATGGGAAGTTTCCGCAGCAGTCTCAAAATTTTAGGACCCAGTGAGAACTTCGAGATAAAGGAATATTCCAGTTATAAGCTTCGAGTTATCGAGATTCGTCAGTAGTTTTATTATAGTTAGGGCAAACCTAATCTAGCAGCGTTGAAGTGCTATGACTAGGATATGCGTAGCTTTCATCAGGGGTGCCCACCTATAGAGGGGATCACGGCGCAGACTGCGCCATCGAAATTTTTAGGGAGTGGTGGTGTTTTGATTGGTATTTTTCTCTTTTTGGGGGGCTCTTGCTCTTTTTTTTGGGGGGGGAGGGGTCTTCGCGATATTTAGGGGAATGCGCCCTTGCTCTTATTGGGAGTGGGCACCCCTGCCTACGTCATGCTGCCTAGTTTTACCCCAATAATATTTGTAATTATGTTTCCTTTTCCGTGTTTTCCAATGTCATCTGTATTAGTTGGAGCAATTCTAACATGGAAGGATCGCAATGTTGCGATTTTTAAACTTTATATGTATTCTGATCCTATGTGTCAGACTATACGTGTCTGACCAAAGTTCATCTTAATATGATTGGCAATCCTTTTTTTTTTTTTTTGAGCTGTTTATTATTCTCATCTGATCAAAGTTGAAGTTGCTCTGATTTTTCAGATTACTATGATTACAGATTACGACAGTTGTCTTAAATATTTATTTAGAGAACGAAATTTTCTTCCCCGTAGTTACGAATAGTCTAAGTTTGTTTTATTTATTTATTTTATTTTATTTTATTTTATTTTTATTTATTTATTTATTTATTTTCAGGGCTTACAGACTTTACATTAAAAAAAGGTTTTTTTGTGTAAAATTGCTTTTTTTTCCCAGGAAAAAACGCCAATATAAATGAAGTTAAACCTCTACAAAATACAAATTTTCCAAATTAGTTGTTCTCATCATTTAAGATTCCATTCCATTGGTAGAAACAAGACGCTCGACGAGTAGGGTCCTATCGCAATTCGTGATTGCGAAAAACATAATTTAAATTCCAGACGTCAAAATACAAAATGGATGTTTACTTTCTTTTTTTCATTAAATTTTCAATTTAATATTAGTACTTGTAATTATAAAAGTTACTTTCAAGGTTTTGTGAAACTTATTTAGAAAATTCTCTTTCAAAATGAATTACAGCAGAGCACAATTTTTGGAGGACTGCTGCATCGATTTCCGGCCTTTGAATTTATTCTTATATCGTCTTAGCTTATACGGTCATTTTATATTGGCTAAAATGATTACAGATAAAATGAAGAATTCCTCTACTTGTATGCTAGAAGTTTGACCAAATTATTTTCTTTAAAAAATGCTAAATCTAACACTACTTTCATTCTTAACTCTTTTCATGCTATAGCAATAAAAAGACACTAGAAATATGTATGTTTCGAAAAAATTTCAAACTGTTCCAAAAAAATTGATTTATTCATTTAAAAAAAACCCTATTAATGAAACAAGGAACATTATGTGTATGTATGTGCGTATGATGTAAGTGTGTTCAACAGTATATCTAGTTTACGTCGAATCTCGACCTAATTTGGCAGGGAAGTACTTCGGCATCCGAGAAGGAACGTAATTAATGTGCTTGTGCGAATTGTTTATTTACTTAATTTGACCGTTTCTGCGGTTCCTGTGATTTTTCAGATTACCATGACGACAAAAATAAGTCTAGCTCGTTGTTTTTGATGTTTCTTAGAAAGACTAATATTCGTCGTCATGGTTACAAATCGTCTACTTTCCTTCAAAGCTTAACTCAAGCAGATTTTACATTAAAAAACTTTGTGTGTGTGTGTGTGTGTGTGTGTGTGTAAAATCACGTTTTGTTTTCAGGAAAAACATCTACATAGATGAACTTATTAGCAAAACTTAATCAAATACCGAATTTCCAGATAACTAATTCCCATCATTTAAGACTGATTAGAAATAAGAATACCATACCGAACGGTATACGCTGTAAATATAATTTTTACGATAAGTCTTTGTGCAAATTGGCAAGAATATTATCTATATTTTTATTACTGCATTCTTATTACCATTTCTTTTCTTATGGATATGCCTCGTATTCCCTCATTTAGAAAATCACCTGTAATATTATGAAGGGTGCGAATTTCTTCCCCATTTCCATTCCATTTGTAAAATCAAGAAACACAACGAATAGGGTCCTATCGCAATTCATGACTGTGAAAAACATAATATAAATTCAAAACGCTGAAATTCAAATGAATGCCAAGAGCTGGATGCCGTTTTTTACTTCCTTTTACAAAAAAAAGGAAGTACTGTATTCGCGAAAAAAATTTCACTCAAAAATCGACCTTAATTTCCATTTTACTCACCTCCGAATGAATATTGAGTTTTTTTTTTTCGACTCGACCACACGTGGATACACGCCTAAGAACGTATAGACACGCGAAATATCCATAATGACGATTCCCGAGTTAATTACAACGAATTTTCTCGTGACATCTGTATGTACGTATGTATGTATGTGTGGATGTGCGTATGTGTGTATGTATCTCGCATAACTCAAAAACGGTATGTCCCAGAAAGTTGAAATTTGGTACGTAGACTCCTAGTGGGGCCTAGTTGTGCACCTTCCCTTTTAGTTGCATTCGGATGTTACTAAGGAGGTCTTTTGCCCCTTTTAGGGGGAAAATCATTGTTAATTTCGATGTAAATTCAAGTGGTGTAATAAATTGTCGGACACTTGGCGATGTATCGCCAGTCATTTGGTCGCCAACCTGGCGATAGATTTGGAAATTTTTGTTTTTAATTTGGTTTCAATTTGGCCACTGTTGGTGATATTTAGAGAGTAAACAATTGAATCACATTAAAATTGCCAATAATGGGGAAATGACATAATATTGGAGTAAAAGGAAGTCATGTGATCCACACATCAGCTCGTTTTGCGATATTTTCAAGATGCATTAAGCCTTATTTCTTGCTTTTTTTCTTCTTTCTCTGACTTTTGCTGGGAAAGTAGGCTAGAAAAGGGGAAAAAAAGAAAAGGAAAAAAGTGTGATTATAATTAATTTACATTGACGGCTGTATCGTCACACTAAGAATTTGTTTTTCTTACTGTAATGATACAGACGTCAATGTAAATTACAAATAATTACTTTTTACTTTTTTCATCCTTTTCTTGTTTTTTTCCCTTTAATTTTTATTTTACTTTAATTTATTTTATTTTTACGATGTCGTAAAAAATTCTTGAACCTGTTAATAAGTATTATAGGACAAACCGCATATTGATACGACAATTGGTAGCTTTTCTATGAATTTTTAAGTTGTGTCAAGGACTTTCCGGACACCCTGTTATGAAATATTTTCTTAGTTGGGAATAGAAATACTGATGAGTTTTTAAGAACTGAAAATTAAAATGTCTCTTATTTTTCAACAATATTTTAGTTATTTATAAATTAGTTATTTATAAATTTGCCTAGATTTTTGAGAAAACTTTAAATGACTAATCTCTGTAGTTACTTGACGTATAGAAAGTTGTGAAGTTTTTCAATCAACCACTTTCCTTTTCTCAAATTCTTTAAGCTTAGTACCAGGTGGCATGACTTCAAACATAGAATATGACATCCCCAATCGCTTACTAAGCATTTATATCGTTATGTAGTGCATTGAGCAGAACAAAAAACAAGCAAATTTTGCTTTTTAGAACACACAAATATAATTGTGCTTACATTTTGTCCATATTTCAGGAATGTCATAATTCAAACTTCAATCTATGAGTACGAAATTCTTATGTATTTTCAATAAAAGTAATTAAAAATGTTTCTTTTACCATTAGTTTCCAATCATAAATTTTGCACAACTTTCCAACCAAATGCAGTCAAGATTTTGGAGATTTTCCCTTTGTCCTTATAATTTTGGCCACCACTGTAAAACATGCAAGTTTATTTAAATAAAAAGTTTTAAAATATTTTTAAAAATATATGTCAACCGATCTTCTCCGTTAAGGTTCAAAATTTTAACTTCAAAAGAAAAAGATAAAATAATCATTAAGGGATGTGACTAATTATGTGAGAGTAAAAAGGTGCGTAAAAGGAACAGTATAAATTAATTTAACTCAAAACAAGTTTTTTTTTTAATAAAAATTACAACTTCAAAAACCTAGGGTTTTTTTTAATAATCAGTATTTATTTATTTTTTAATCATTCAGTAAAATTCGATGAGATTTTTCTCAGCCCATAAAGTTACTTTCGTCTTCTAAAGCAAGGTTACTTCTGTCTTCTAAAAAGTAATTAGAAATACTAGACATGCATATGATGCAGTATGTACAAAGGGCCTAAAAATAAGCATATAAGTCATTTTTTTTCAAAAAAAAAAAAAAAAAGTTACAAATTGTATTTGAATAAAAATGGAAGAACTAGTGCAAGGACAAGTGTAGATAAGGAATTAAGCATGTTTTGATGAGGGGTGCCCCGAACTTATTTTTTTAAGGGGAGGAGGACGGCCAGGATTCTCAATAAACAGAATGAAGTTCGAAATTTTACCGAATAAAAAATACGAACTTGCTCACATACATGTGCCAATATGTAATGAGAGAAGACATGAAGCATATTTAAAAAAAAAGAACGGAAAAAGATTGCAGAATTTTTTTGGGAGGATAGTAACTTCCCATTTGGGTGCTCTTGCCTCTGATCTAGTCCTCCCTAGTTCAGTTGCTCCCCAACCCCCGGTAACACCTATGGGGATGGGGGTCAAATATGTTGACAAGAGTGTGACATCATTCATGGACAGCCTCTGTTCAAAAAAACTTAACTCAACTCTAAACAAAATTAATCAATTACAGTTAAAAGTTTTAATAATTTAAAGTGCATTCCTGGAAAATCATTACTCCTAGTCAAATGGAAAAAATCGTATCGCGTAGGAAAGCCATGCGAATTTCGGTTCATATACTATTGAAATATTTTTGATGTTTTCATTCGTTGTCATAGTAACAACCCCCTGATATGTTTCTCAAGTATACTAATTACCTTCATTTGCATAATGTAATCAGAAAACCATTTTTCTCTTTTGAAAATTACTGCATTTTCAGTTTTCTTTGCTTTTCCAGCTCTACGGATCGTACTTTCTTTATGTAACAACAAGATATATGAAAAGAAACTACAGTTTACGGGGTACGGAAAAATGCATTCATGTCCTTTCTTCTTCTTTTACTATTTTTTTTTCTTTTTTTTTTATCGCAATTATTGTAGAGGAAATAATGTCAGGCATATAGTTGTATAAAAATGTTCACTTGTACCCCCTTAAAAATCAAGGAATATCCGCCCATATGGGAGGCAAGTGGGGGCCCAAGCCCTCCTCCCTTGAAATTAGAACTTCCTTGCTTTTAGTACTTTTTTCTTTTCAAAATTAAAAGCATTTCTTCCACAGCCATCAACGACTAAGTTATTAAAAACGTCAAATTTTAATAACTCTATTCTGTACTAAAATAGGTTTCTACGTGGAAAATATCTTGCTCAAATATTTTCCATGGGGAAAATATTTGAGCCCCTCTTAAAATTTTGCGTAATGGGCGCCCGTAGAGGATATATGCGTTCCCTAAGTTCAAAATTAATTTTTAATCATCGAATAAAAAATATTTTGGGAATTATATTTTTTTCATGTCATTGATACCTCAGTTAAAATATCAACAAAAAAGAAAAAGATATTATGTTTTTAAAAACAGGGGGCTCTGCTCCCTGCTCGTTGACGCTCACCAGCTCCGAAGATTGCTCCGCAATCTTATTTGATTCGCTAAGATTAAAATCGTCAATTGGAGAGAACCAGATTCAAACCGCATTACGAGTTCCGTTTGGAACAAAAAGCACCCCTCTCAAGAGGTTTTAAACTAATTTGTTCTAACTTGCAGAGTTATAAGTGCTAAGGGGCTCCTGAGCACTTATAAGTCTGCAGTTTTAAAACGGCAGTTTTGTACGTTTTAGAAGTCGCTTTCAAATTCGTGGTCTCTCGTTATATATATTTCTCTTTAGCTAAGGACTTGAATTGAGTGGAGTCTAGAATTTTCCGTTAAAATAGAAACTCTTATGTATTTTGTTCTAACTAATTGAGAAAGTTGGAACAAGCTTTCTTTGATACAGAAAAAAAAAAAAAATCTCTTTCAAACGACATAGAGTGTTAAGAGGTGTGGGAAATCCTTCACACCTTCAATTGGCAACTTACATGAAATTTTAGCTTAAAAAAATAACCCCTCTTAACGAGCACCCCTCAAATGCGGACATTTCTCTTATGCGGACAATTTTTAATTCCCCGATTCCAAGGCCAATAACATTATTAAACCCCTGTCCTGCGGACACCCCTGTATTGCGGACAAAAAAATTTATCCTACTAGTGTCCGCATTAGAAGGGTTTTACAGTAATTACAAAAAAACTAATACAAAATTGTGAGGCTGTGCTCATCCTCCCTAAAACCTAGGGTGCATCCCCCAAAAAAAAACGCGAAACCCCCCCCCATCAGATTCAAGAGCTCCCCCCCCAAAATAAGCAAAATAGCCCTCAAAACACCCCCCCCTAAAAATTTCAATGGCGCAATCAGCGCCATGACAGCTTCTTCTAGGAGCGCACTAGGCACCCTTGTTGTAGGTGTTATAAAATAAACTGCAATAGTTTTAAAAATGAAATTTTCATAACTTTGATCATTAACAAAAAAGAGCAAAATCAAAATATTCTACAAATTGTTATTCTTTAGATATTATAGCATTGTATAAAAACATTTTTTAAAAGCTAAATTGAATTTTATGAATCGTTTGTTTTCATTTAGAATTACGCAACAAGAAGTATTTCTGAATTAAAATTATGAGTGAAATTTACTCCTTTGGTATTTAAGTTAATTATTTTCTAGTAAACAATTTTGATTTTTATTTATTTTTTTTCCTTCGTATTTCCCCCCCCCCCCTCTTTCATTTTTTCTTTCTTTTTTTTTTTTTTTTTTGAGCAATCTCGATTGCTTATTGTTGTCACTTGACCGTCCTTGATTTGTGGTTCCTTTTTAAGCTTGGACCAGAGGCCTCTGCAGCACCATCTCCCACCGGTCTCTGCAGGCTCGGCTCCTCTGGTCCTGAGCAGTGTCCCCCGGAATCCACTTCTCCTGGGCGGTGGCGTCCATGTTACGCACATGCATGCTTACACAGGCCTACGTGCATAAACACACACAACTATACATATGTAACTGCCCCGGATAAGGGACAGGCTTGGGGCACAGGAGCCATTTCTAAAAACAATAACTTCAGTCCTGTCACAACTCGTGATTGTGAAAAACATAATTTAAGTTCAGAGCTCAAATTCATTATTTTCTTTTTTCTACTTTCTCTGATTTTACTGGGAAAGTAGGCTAAAAATGGACAAATCCTATGTTTTTAAGCATGCTCTTACAGAAAAAAATACTTTTAAAATTTCGGAAACGACCACATTGTGTGTCGGTAAAGACACAGGATAGAAATGAAATTTTTATTTATATTTTTTTTTCTTTCCTCTTTTGCTTCTTTTCGTTTTTGTTGAGGGGGGGGGAGTAAAAAATTGACTAGGGCTTGCCTTGACTCTCTGTGGACCCGTAAACAGTGGCGGATTGGTTGAAAAAATCGGCCCTGGCATTAGATGTAGCGGCCCCATAGCTCTTATAGATATTAAATTTTACCTAACGATTGGGATATCACTTAAATATGAGGAAATTATTCTTAACAACTAAATATGTTTTATTTAAAGGAAATTCTACTGATAGGAACACTTCTGTGCTTTAATGGTGAACAAATTGATACAGTATTAGCTAAATCTTATTAGGGGGGAAATTTGTGATTGTAATTGTCCATTTAAGTATTTTTATACTGCCGGGAATTCGATTGAATATACTTGATAACACTACTTGTTTAGTATGTCCTTTTCTGCAGTCATAACAAGTAACTTAATTGCCCTGTTTTATGATGTTCATGGGTGAAAGACTACCCTAGTGAAAATGACCAGCTTTTACCGCCTTAAAGGCGGTTTTTGGACAGGCGGCAAAAGACGGTCAATGCCGGCTTTGACCGTCTTTATCTCAGATGGTAACGACCGGCTTTAACCGTCTTAAGACCAAGACGGTAGAGACCGGCTTCAGCCGGCTAGGGCAATGAAAGCCGGCATTGACCAACTGTTACCGCCTGCCCAAAAACCGCCAGCTTACTATACTAATGACAAGGATAAAGCTTATGCAAATAACACAAAAGGTTACAGTTTTAATGCATCTCACAAAACAATTCCTATTTTACCCTGCCTAAGTATATGATTTTTACTATTGTATTTTAAGATTTGAAGAAGATGGATTCAAATGCAAAGCAGTTATATATTCCCAAATATAATAAAAAACAAGGTGGTGCTTAGGGTAATCTCATACAATACTGAGATTACATACAACATTGTGACATTTAGCAACAATAGATTAAAAAGCAACAACTAAATGCAAACAGGACACTTAGTTCCCCCAATTGGGGGAAAATATACTTTAATTTTAAAAAGAATGTAAAAAAAAAAAATTATATTAAGTTTAAAGAATACAATAAATACAATTTCAAAGCAATCAGATTAATATTACTTTTATACCAATAATGAAAACACTAAAGAGTTTAGCTTGCTGTTGTAAGCCAACAGGAATGTGCAACAGTTATTTCAGGACCTTCTAACAATGGTCGGAAAAATATTAACAAGACAGATTTAGACACTGCTGGTCGGTTGGTCGGTCTTTGAATTTGCCTACAGAGCCGAGCTCTTTTACCCCAAAACTGAAGGAAGTAAATCTTTGTATAACGCAAAACGCCGAAGCTACATTGCGTCCCCGCGAACGGGGCAGTAAGTTAGTGAGCATTTCTCACCGGAGGAGGGAGCTTTTCTCCCCAGGGTTGCGTACGGAAGTCGGGCAGGAGCGCATCTTCATCTGGGGGCACCAAGGGCAGTCGAGAGTTCTGGCGGGATGAGCCAATCCGCAGTTGGTGCAGAAGGGACCTTTTTCTTTATTGGGGCAGTCTTGCAGTCGGTGAGGGCCGGCGCAGAAGACGCACCTTTCCGTGATGTAGGTGTAGGAGCAGTGCCCCTACCTTTGGCAACGGAAACATTGGAGTGGGCCACAACGGGTATGCAGCTTCTCCAGATGGGCGATGAAATCCCCGACTTTCATTCTTTTCGTAAAAAAATGTCCTCTTCTCTGCTTTCGAGTTTCCTGAGATGTACGCAGAAGATGGGGAGAGGGCCTTTCCGGTTGATGAATTGGAGTACGTGAATCACGTCTTGCTGAAGTTGCCAGAATGCAGATTTGATATCCTCCTGGCCAATGTCAGATGGGAGTCCTTTAACTACGACACGGGTTGGAGGGATATAGGCGATGGTTGGGGTGTGGAAGTCGATAGCATGATCTTTAGCGTAGTTCTCCACTTCAACTTGGCCATTTTCGGAAGAGGGGGTAATGATCCTCCTCCCTGATGAAAATCCTCTTCAGGGTTCTTTTTCTTGATTTCCTCGATAAGGGTCTTAGGATTGGCAGCGTTGATAAGCACGACCGGTTTTCTTTTCTTTTGGCTAGAGGCGCCGCTCAGCTTTTGGTGAAGGATCTTGTTTTCCTCTTCCAAATGGGCGACCTTCTTGAGCAGGATCTCTGCCTCCTGGTGCTGCTGTAGTAATATTTTCTGGGTTATGCATGTGTCTGAACATGACTCTCTTCAGTAGTACCGCATCTCCTTTGGCGATTTCGTCGTAAGAAACTTTTTATCCTATTTCCTGCGGTTACGAGTTTTTGTTTTAAGTCCTTCAAAAATTGCATATCATGACTTGTTAATAGTCTCACCTATTCCTGACCATGCGATGCCTAAATCCTTGTATGTGGCTTCGAGTGTTGGGTAGTCTTCCATCTCATCGTCGGAGTATGCTGATGTAAACGAGCAATGGCTTTGCGAGTCATCATTCTTCGTCATGTCTTGGCTGGAATTATTGCCGGCGTGAAGGGGAAGGGACGCCGCGGTCACGGGGGAACTCCCGTTGGCCCCAAGCAGGGCCTTTTGGTTGTTCTGCCCCTTCGAGATTTTTCGTTTCGCCATCTCAGTAGAGCATGTCTTCCTCAGATCAATCCTGTCCTGAGTGTGTGTGTCGACTTCAAATGAATGGTGAGTAGACACTGCTGAGCACAGACCTTCTTTATGTACAATACAGCTTGAAAATCCAAGGTAATTGGGGCTCATTCCACCTCGGGTTACCCGGAAAATTCCTTCAAAATAATTTTTTACCCTTTTCTGATAACATAAGGAGTAGCCACTTTTACTTCCTTATAGAAAGAAAAGCAGTATTTTTGTCGTGAAAAATTATCACTGAAATTTCAACATAAATTTTGTTTTTAATTACCTCTAATTGAATTTGGGTTTTTTTCCACAAAGTCTGTATGTATGTATTTACCCGAGCATATTGGTAGGCAACCAAACATATATTTTGACCGAATCCATTTCAATGAGTGTTGTCATAACGCTTGTATCTGTGTGCTTGTGAGCATATATATTTATAGACCGCAAACGTAACTGCACAGCATCAAATGTATCTGCGAACGGCGTGCGTCTATATTACTTAGCTATCATGCCTGTTCCCCATTGTAGAGATATGGGTGTGTAGAGATTGAATAAACACTAAAAAAATAACTTTTCAATGTTCGATAACGATACAGTGAAAACAAGCCGTTCTGTGACTCACACAAGTTGGAAAGTCAAATCTCCATGCCGGCATGCCGTAGACCACAGCCGTAGACACAACATTCTATTTTTGCGGAAGAAGTAGGAGTAGGTAATTAACTGAAGGAGTACGAATACTCGGGAGAGTGTGGATACATCACCGCAAATCTATAAATTTTAAATTTGTAAGGCTCTTCAACAAAATTGTTTCAAAGAAATGCTAATGATTTTCATGGAAAATAATTAAAATTTAAGTAAGAATAGGTTTAAGTTTGAACATAAAATAAAATGTTGCAAAAGTTTTTATTTCTTTCGCCATCTTTTAACTCAAGAAAAACTTAAATGGCATCAGTTTATTTATTAACGAATTTGTTTGTTTACGTTTGCTCTTCATGGTTGCTCGGCTCGTTTGTAGACAACAAGCAGCCCTGTAAAGAGAGCTGTGAAAATCATACTGCACTAATAACATTTAAAAATTAAAACTAAATGTTTTTTTGACTTACCTTTGTCCTACAATAATTTACATTGTTTTAAAATATAAATAAAAGTGTTCAAATGCTAACAAGCCTCCGTTTGGTCTTGTAGCCCTTCACTGCACTATCATATTTGATGCATAATTTGTTTTCTCAGTATTTTGTCTTTTTCTAAATGCTGTGTTAAATTAGGAACATGAATGCATGCCTAAAAATCATTATTTGAACCACATTAAGTGTAGTTGACATCGATAGTCAGTTAATTCTTCCTGTTGCACATGTTGACACCATTTACAAATTTTTTAGCATTTAGAGTCTTACCTCTTTAATGGTTTCATAAACTGCTTATATGATTACATATCATAAACCTCTTCGATGAAATATATTACTTACTTTATAAATGCAGTGAGTGATTTCAATTTCAGGTATCGAAAATGTGATAACATCCCTTCTTTAGAAAATGCTTTAAAAAAAAAAATCCTACCCAAAAGAAACTAGACAATCACAATCTGACACTTTTTTGTTTATTTTGGGGAAAAAAAGTAATTTTATTTTTTATCCATTACTTATAATTGGCATCTTATTAGTTTAAATAATGTTTTGTTATTATGTTTGCAGAATAGTGAAAAAAAAAAGAAGTTATACGAACAAAAATTTTAATCTTATAGCTATCAATATTCTGCACGTATAATATCATAAAAAGTATGCAAGTATGCAATCAAAGTTTAGTTGCCGTGTGCCTTTTGACAAGAATTTCAATATTTTGTCTGATTTGATGGTACCGAATGGATTTTTTTTTTTTTTGTATCATTAACCAAATTAGTATTGCTTGCTTGATCTTTCAAATTGTCATCGGTACTTAACTGTAGATTTTCCTCTTTGGTACAATGTGGCATTGAGCAATGACAGCCTTCACCAATTGGGGTGAAAGTTGATACCGGCTTTGATCAAGACAGTCAAAGGCTGTAAAGGTGATAGAACCATCTTGCCTGAAGCTAGTACTGCCTTTGACAGTCTTCAAGTTAGGTGGTCAAAGACGGTACCAGCTTCAAGCTGAAGGCAGTACCGGCTAGCAGCAAGACGGCTGAAGGCGGTACCGGCTAGCAGCAAGACGGCTGAAGGCGGTACCGGCTTGCAGCAAGACGGCTGAAGGCGGTACCCAGGCTTGCAGCAAGACGGCTGAAGGCGGGTACCGGCTTGCAGCAAGACGGCTGAAGGCGGTACCGGCTTGCAGCAAGACGGCTGAAGGCGGGTACCGGCTTTTTTCTAAGGTGGCAGAAGCCGGTCATTTTTACTAGGGTAGGGCCGTCTTAGAACGTGATGGGTCCCTCGACAGAAACACACATTACTGGCCCCTGTCATAAACATTCCCGTTTTTATACTGCCATACCCTGACGACCCCCAGACTCGATACGAGGTCAAAAACCTGGTGGGAGGGTTCGGGTACGAGTTTGGCAGCCCCTTAATTTTTTTTTTTCAAACTCATGTATCAATACAAAGAGAGAAAGTGGATTTAGCTTTCCGACTTCTGGGAGCCATTAAAGTATTAGCATATAAACTTAATGGAAAGATTAACATTGAGTTTGAAACAGGGGGGTCCAGGGGGCCTCTCCCCCGGAAAATTTTTGAAATTGTAGTCTTAAAAACTCAATTTTAGGCAATATTTGGTGATGTCAGGGGAGCGTAGATTCAGGGTTTCTCCTGCTGCAATTATTCGGAAGTGGAAATCCAAAAACAGAATTTCAAATTATCTTCGAGTATATGCTATGAAGAGCGGTTCCGGGGGCTCTCCTCTGAAATTTAAAAAAAAAAATATTAGCTCTGAAAACGCAGTTTTAGAAGATCTTTGGTGATTTTAAGTCGAGATAGATTCCAAGGCCATCCACCAGAAAATTTTCAAATTGAAGTCTTAAAAGCCTTTTTTGGTAAAGACTAGGGCACCGGCAGTTACTCGAAGTTAATTTCCAAAAACGCAATTTCTGCTAACCTTCAGTGATGTTAGGAAAAGGAGTTTTCAGGAGGCTCACCCGGGAAAATTTTCGAAATTGAAGCACTAAAAACGAGATTTAAAACGTTCTTCATTGATGATGCCGAGAGAGAGGAGGGGATGGAGTACTTTCCCAGAAAATTTTTGATACTGTTAATTTAAAAACCCAGTTTTAGACCATCTTTGGGAATGTTAAAAAATGGGAGAGGTTCGAGTGCTTTCCTCCAGCAACTTTCGAAACTGGAATTCCATGTTATGGCGGGAGTGGATTCTGCTGTTCTCTTAGGAAATTATTCAAAATTGAAGCCCAAAAATTTAAATTTTACGCGATCTTCGATGATATTAGGAGAGGGGGGGGGGGAGATTCTGAGGACCACCGGAATTCTTTCAACATTGTCACATTTAACATCTATCAACCTATTTTCTTTTTAAACTGAGGGGTCCGAAACCGTAAGTTTGTGCAGCGTACAGAATACTTTAATGTTTCGTCAAAAAATGTTTGAAATTCACATTTCGGCGGCCTTTGGGCTTTGATGTGATAATCTTAATAATGTAGAGTCTTTCATGCTCCTCAATGGTATTTTAAAATTGCATTTTCTAAAATAATTTTACAGAAAAAAATATTTTGTCACTTTTATTCGAATAGTTATAAACAGGGTCGCCGAGAGCAAAAAGGGAAAAAAATGACATAGGTCAATATTTTTCACAGGCCCCCTTCTACACCTTTCGCCATTAGGATATATTACACTCTTCACGAGTTTAATTCCGAGCCGGGCCCCTATTCTCCAACTAAGCTGACATGATCTCACGTCGGCCCTTGTTGTAAGTTGCATTTTAGAGCAATTGTGAATTGTCATTTATAAATAAAAGCGTCAAAGAAAAACCAAAAGTATTTTAACTTTTTACGACCGCTAAGGTTTCCGTGTTTTTTTTATTCATTTTTTTATTACACCACTAAAAATGTATTAGCAGCCCCAGGGCCCGACTAACTAAAAGTAAGACTCTAATCTCACATTAATTTGGAGGCCCCCTGAAGACTATGCAGTGTTTGAACTACATTTTTAAGGCACGAATGCACTTTTGGAGGCCTCTTTGTCTAATCACACAACTATGTATAAATCACTTATGTTCATTTTTGAATCCCGTTTGGGCTCCCTTATAATCGTGAACAAGGAAATTCGTTACTGGCAGAATGATTAAAAATTCCCCTTTAAAGAAGTTTTTTTCCAATTAATAAGTCATAATTTATAATTATTATTTTTTTAAAAATACGTGTATTTTTTCATATCGTTGCAATGCTATGCATAATTCTTTGAAAAATGTGGAGCCCCATAGGAACATGGGGTCCCTTGCCTAGGCCTAGTCACAGGGGTGCCCATCCCCCCCAAGCTCAATGGCACAAATTCCCCCCCAAAAATTTTCTCGCTTTCGAATCGGGTTAAATATAACAGTTTTTAGGGTGTGTAATTTCCGGTCAAATTCATGGGAGGGGGGCGTAGCACTAACAGTAGCATTTGAACTGAAATATTATTGGATTGTGGACTTGCTTGCCTTCCCAAATTTTACAACGTGCACCTTGAGTAAACAAGTTTTGAAATTCGTTGGAAAGTTTTTAAGTTTGTTGAGTTTTGAAAATCCCCTGAATTTTGCTACACCTTTTTTTTTTTTTCAAACGTATGAACAATTACAGGAAGAGTGGATTCAACTTTCTGGCTTGGGATGGAGTTATTACCAGATGTATACAATATGAATCTATAAAATATGAATCTTATTTAATTGTCACTTAGGGGGTCCGGGGGTTTCTCCTCCGGAAAAATTTCGAAATTGTAGTTTTAAAACCACAGTTTTAGACGATCTCTGGTGATGTTTAGGGGATAAAATATTAGGTGTGCCCTTCCCGGTAATTTTTCAATATTGAAACTTTAAAAGCGCAATTTTAGATAGTTTAACGTTGTGTGAAAGAGGGCTTTTCCTTTATTTACAAAATTGTAGTTCTAAAAACGCAGTTTTAGACTATCTGTGGTAATGTTAGGGAAAGAAGAGATCTTAGAGCTTGCCCCAGGAAAATTTTCAAAATTAAAGTCTTAAAAACGCGATCTATGGTTAGGGGAAAAGCAGTTTTTTGAAACTGAAGCCCTAAAATCGCAATTGTAGCCGACCTTTGTGACGTTAAGAAAACGCGTTTTCGAAAGTTCTCCCGGAATTTTCTAGAAATTGAAGCTCTGAAAACCAAATTTAACACGATTTTTTAATGATGTTGACGAGAGTAGGGGGAGCTAGAGGGGCACTCCACTTAAATTTTCGAACTTGTGGTTTTAAAAACGCAGTTTTGATAGATCTGGATAATGTTAGTGGAAGGTGAATTTCGGTGCCATTCCCGAGGCCATTGTTTGAAATTGATACTTCAAAAACGCAATTCTAGACCTCTCTCTGATCATGTTAAGGAAAGAGGGTGGAATCAAGGGCTCTCTCCTACATTAATTTTTCAAAATTGCAGTTCGACAAACGCAGTTTTAGATGACTCTTGATGATAAAGAGGGTTATTCTGGCGCTACAGTGGGGGACACTCTCCTGGAAGTTTTCCAAAATTGAAGTTACATATCCAAAAAGATGGATTAGACACACCGTGACAGATATATTTCGGAAATCCTTAAACATGGATTCAGCTATTCAGCACACATCGAAAATCAGAACTCGAGAATTTTAATGAATGAAATATCCTTCTATACATATCAGATATAGAAGAAAGTAAATATGATTTACGAAACATAACTTAAACACCTTAAGAACAGACTGTTCTACCTCCATCAGCGAAAACCAACATCACTGAAAGTTTTAATAAAAATCATTTAATGATAAATTGAAACAATCAGTTTAAAAATGGTAGAGAAGATGGGAGTAAAGTGAAATGAGAGAGAGAAAAAAAAATTCTTCACAAGCTTAAGCTCATTAATGAAGAAAATATATTAATTGTCAATTGGAGGGATAAAAAATATGTTATTCGCAAACTTCAAAACTAATTCTTAACGATTGTCGAGGTGCAAATGAATCAATGGAAGACTAGAGCATACTGGTCAGAATTATTAAGGATAATATTCAATCAGAATTAGGCGTAATTCCCAATTGTGAATTATTTGTGATTATGACACGTAAAGGGGGGTCTGGGGGCTCGCCCCCGGAAAAAATCTGAAAATTGTAGTTTGAAAAATGCAATTTTAGATGATCTATAGTGATATTCAGGGGAAGAAAGATGTGCCCCCCCCCCCGAAAATTTTTGAAATCTTGAAGCTTTAAAAACACGATTTAGACTTTTTTTTTTTGTTAAAATTTAGTGCACCGCCAGTTTCTTGAAATTAAAGCTCCGAAAACGTAATTTAAGCCAACCTTCGATAAAAAGGGAAGGGGGAGTTTTGAAGGGGCTCGAGACCAGAAATATTTCGTAATTGAAGCACTAAATGCGAGATTTAAGACATTTTTCGATGATGTTGGCGAGAGAGAGATAGAGAGATGGCGGGGAGGGGGGGGGAGGGGCATTCTCTCGAGAAAATTTCGATCTGTTGAAACCGCAGTTTTAGAAGATTTTCGGTAATGTGGGTGGAGAGATTCGGAGTCCTCCCCTGGCAAATTTTCAAAATTAAATTCAATTAACGCAATCGTAGACGATTTTAAATACTGTTAGAGGAGTAGAAGGTTTTGGAGATCTCCCGCGAAAATTTTTCTGAATTGAAGCCTTAACAATGAAATTTTTGAGGATCTTCGGTAATATTTGGAGAACGACAGTTTCGGGACACCTCAGGGAGTTTTTTTTTAAATTAAAGTCCAAAAGACGAAATTTATTCGACCTTGAATGATGATGAATGATTAATTGAGAGGGCGTTTCTCGGAGGTTACGTTGAGAGCACTCTCACAGCTTTTCGAAATTGCAGTCCTAAATACTTAGGTGTAGGCCATCTTTAATCACGTTAGAGTATGGGATGGGGTTTGAGAACGTTTTCCCGGGATTTTTTCAAAACCGAAGTTTTAAAAACTCACTTCCAGGCCAGCTTTGTGGACGTAAAAAGAAATGATTGGAGTTCCTCAGTCTTCCTTTCAGTTTGGCTACGTCCCTCCTATCTTCATTGTAAATTTCAATAATTGGTAAACATATTGTGGTAATATTTTTTTCCAATTTTACTTTGCCAAACACGATAATTTGCTTGGATTTTCCATAGTAAAGTTTTCAATTTTCCGCACAATATTTTTTTTTCTTGCAATACAAGCATTTGCGGCCTTAGAAAAAGGACTTTTAACATTTTCTGCGATACCTTAGGTCTCTATTCCACTTCGTTTTATTTTAAATATGCCACCTGCATCTCTTGATCAAACTTTGATTTATTTCCGATTTTTACATTCAAACATTTAGAATTGGTGTGAGTATTCATTATAATACTTTGAATCTCTCTTTACATTTAACTGTTGTTGTTTTTTTTTTTTTCTCTATCTCTGTATTTCAAATTTATTCCGGGGACCATTACATTTTTCTCCACTTAGCAATGATTTTCAGGACAACATTTTTCATCAAAAAAAAAAGATATACATAATGGGAATGTTTCAGCGACCCCTATCCTATTGGACTGTCCTATTTATTTATGTATATATATATATATATATATATATATATATATATATATATATATATATATATATATATATATATATATATTTTTTTTTTTTTTTTAACTGCAGAACCATGAAGCATGGTTTTGTATAACCAGGGCCGTCGAGAGACAAGGCGTGCAACATATTAGTTTGGTCACCTGTCCTCCCTTCCATTATCCAAATTTTGCTCTATGCACAATGTTTTTAATTCAAGCCAAGCCCATAGTTTCCGACTTGGCAGACATACGCACTCTGCGGCCTAGTGAAAAGTGTACTGTACTGAATACTTTTTTTTTTGTGTTAATAAAAATATTTGAAGCGTACATTTGCGCGGCCCATACTTAGATACTCGTAATAAAAGAGAATCATGGATGTTTCTAAATTGTATTTTAAGATTACATTTTCTATTCAAATTTGAAAGAAAAAACACTTTTTGTCACTATTATTTCACTTGTTCATTTATAAATTACTATTTTAATTTTTTAAAACAACGAAAACACTCTTCGTTAGTTGCATCGCTAAAATGAAATTGTCGTCCACACTTCTGAAAAACGGGGGCCTGCTAAGGCGACGGCCCTGAAAAGTACGCGGAAAAAGTATTATTAATGCTTCTATTTCTTGTTGTGAGTGAGTTTAAAAATTTTTTCTTTCCAAAATTTAAAAATTTCATGTTCCAAATATTAAAAAAAAATTCTGGAAAAAAAATCCCCCCCAAAAATTTTGATGGCGCAACTTGCGCCATAATCCCCCCTTGTGGGCACCCCTGGCCTAGTCAGCCTGTTATGGTACAGGCCCTGGACATTTCCATTTCAGAAATTCCCCCTCCCCCTCTTGGTGACGGCCCTGCCTCCCTCCACCCGCAAGCTTTAGCCCATTCATAAAAAAGAGCTGAGGCTGTGTTTTTGTTTAAAATAACGCATTTGCGTTATTTTAAACACATGCGCGCAAAATTTACATTTTGCTGTTAGTAGACAGGCCCGAAATACTTTGCTGTTAGTTGATCGGCAAAATGCATGACCGGCCCACCGGGCAAATGCCCGGTTGCCCGCCAGCTGTATCCGCCACTGCCCGTAAACAGCGATACGGTTAACAAATGAAAAAAATGTCAGCATGCCAGATGATTATTGAATAATTCAGTTCTTTGTCTGTCCTGAAAATAGGTTTTGATGGAGATGACTGGTTATCGATTCAAACAATTTTAAAAAACCGAAAATCGAAACGAAAACAGAAACTAACTTCTCTAGCCATCCTTTGTATTTGGTGCTGCCATCTATTGAGAAATATGTTGGTTCGTTTTAAATTCTGGTATGTAAAATAAGGGTTGAGTTTTACCACCTTTTCTTTCTCAAAAATGGAAAAAATTTGAAGAAAAGTATGAATGTTTTTCAGAAATTGATAAATATTTCCAAACCATAAATCCTAAATTCATAATTTTTGCGAATATTTACTGATAAAACCGAAGATAAAAAACCGAATAATACATTTGAAAACTCTTTTATTAATACATGCAATTTACACTTCTATTTTTAATACAATTTTATTTTGGGGGTCAGATTTCAAAATGATTTTCCTCATTCAGAAGCAAAAGAAAAAGAAAATAGAGCTACTAAGGAATTACAAATTGTGGGTGTGATTTCCATTAATATTTAAATCTATTATTTTTTAAATGTACAAATTTTGTTTAAGGAAACTCATACTTTATTTTAAGATACATAACGGTTTCTGGTATTCCAATCTATAGAAATGAAAAATCCAAAGTCTCAAACTAATTGGATATAGTGCAAATATATAGTGGCACCAAGTTTTTAAAAATCAGTAGGTTGGGGGGGGGGGGGGTCCAAACAAGGGTAAATTTTCAAACTCTTACTTTGAAGAAAATGTGCTGCAGTTAGAGAAATACGTGACGGAAAATACTAACTTTTTCTTTAGATTTGAACCACAGAAATCAACATAAATATTAAAGCCATATTTTACCAGAGTAAATGTTAGTGAGAATTATAAGTTAGAAAACCTTAACAGTTTATTTATTTATTTATTTATTTTTGTTATTCTTAACTATGTATTAAATATACGTAAATAAATATTCAAAATTTTTAAAAAAGACAAATTTGTGCTGATGTTTTTAAACTATTAGAGAAAATGAATGTTTTTATACTGTAAGTGATTATATTTCTGTTGAGTAAAAAGAAAAAACAAAACTTCCGTTGAAATGTTTAAAACAGTGTAAAAATAAAGACCGGAATGCAGAAGAAATTAAATTCGCTCCGTTACGTGAAGAACTTATTTGAAAAGGCCGATTCACGTTTGACTTTTTGTCATTTGTTCCATTTCTATTTTAGAATGCACATTGCTCCAGCTAGATTGATCCAAGGGTCTTTATTTTTGCTTTGATTATCCTTTTCTCAGAGGAAAATGCTTAAAAAGGAACAGATTTTTTTTTTTTGTCTTTGAAGCAGGGGCGCCGACTTGCAAAAATCATTGGGGGGGCTGGCCCAGTCATCACCGGATGTTTAGGGGGTTATGTAATCCCATGGAGGTTCCACCCCCCCCCCCCCAAATAAAGGTCGATTGTTGTGCCTTGAAAATGCCAATTTACATATTTTCTGGTGTGTATAATTTAAAAAACAAACAGTATGTGGCATGGCGTTTTCAAAGTAAAACAATCCAAAAATTGGTATACAAATTTTTCTGGTTCAATTAGATCATGTCACTTGTCTTAGTAAGAGACATTTTTTTTTCTATTTTATGGGGAGTCATGCAGTGCCGTAGCTAGGCATGGAAAAGGTAGGGCGCTTGACTTGCATTGAAGGGCACTGCCAGAGACGCCGACTTAAAAAATATCGGGGGAAAGGGGGCATGCCGCAGGAAATTTTCTAAATTTGAAATGAAAAATAGTGAGTTTTAAAGTTTTTTTAAAATCATATAATCAACATTAGAACCTCGAAAACTCGACAAGCCCGACACATATTTTTTGGCTTCGAAAAACGGAAGAAATAAATACAAACACACACAGTATTTTTGTAAAAAGGAAATTTAATTTACGCATGCTTTTTAAGACCAGTTTGTTTTTACATTAGTGACATCGGCTAACATATTCAAGTGTAAACGCAGTCTCTTAATGTCTAGGTCATTTTCGAAAAACTCAGTTGATTTTTCAAAATGTTCTCTTCTCTTTCACCTTTGTTTAATAAAAGCAAGCACTCTTGTTCAACTGCAATGACCTGTGTGCGTCCAGTTGATGTAAATCGCCCAATAATGCAAAATTGCACCATTTTAAAAACCTCAATGTATATTGCCTTGTACCTTGTAGTACAGGCAACTCCCGTCTTACGCGAGGGATGCATTCCAAGACTCTCGCGTAGGTCGAATTTTCGCGTTGTGGAAAAGAGTATGTGTAAAATTTTTTATAAACGTACCCAATTATTTTAGACACTTGTAAACACCCCCTCAAACTGTTAAAAACCATCTCTTAACTAACTGTACATTACTGTCTCTTACATAAAGAACTGAATGTTTACTTGTATTTAAAAAAAAAAACGTTTTATTCAACATAAAATACTGCTACGATGTACAAAATCAATGATTAATGGGAAAGAAAGAAAAAATAAACTGGTATACGGTAGACACAGTATATAGTAAGAAAAGCAAATGCATCTTTAGTTGTACTGTACAGTCGATCAATTAATGATATTCATACACAATACATGAGCAGTTTCCATTTTCATAAATTTTTTCAAGACACTACTAGGTGAATTTTTACGGATTTCCTTTTCTTGACTTGTAATTGTATGTACGGAAGAATCACTCATACCTAATTCTCGTGCTACCTTCAACGCATTTTTTAGTTGACCATCAGCTTTTCAAGAAGCTCTAGCTTTTCTTTAATTGTCATGAAACTTTCTTTTTTTATCTTCAAAAACTTTAGATGAAACAGCGCTCTTAGGTGTCATTATATTTCATTAACTTTCGCATTTAAAATGAAAAGGGAACTTCTACTCTCAGCGATGGTAAAAGGATAAAGATACATTCATGAAAAAAAAATTTTTAGTAGCCAATAACAAAGCTGATACGAACACACCACGATTCCCTTCCGAGAATTTTCGTGTTGCGGTGAGGAATTCGCGTTAGGTCTGAATACTGGAGAAAAAATCGTGTTATAGCTATTTCGCATAAGTAGCGCGAGTCAAATGTTTTCCTTTGGGATTTTGAAAGTGTGCGGTGAGCTGCCTTCATTGTTTTCATACTTCTTTGGTACACGTCGATTCCGAGAAAGGGAAGGATCATCATTTTGTGAAGGTTTTCTTTTAAACACGATTCCCAAAAGTATTCAAAACTATCACGTCTCCCATTTTATATACAAATCAAACTCTCATATATATTTTTCCAGATCAGCAACACTTAGGTGAGCGCGCCGCAGTGCTGCCCACCGGCAACAGACTTGACCCGTAAGTTCGCGCACTGGGACAAATTTTTTACAGTACTCGCAGCACTGTAACACTATCATCATTCGCACCACTCGTTTTCAGTTAACCTGCTTACACAACCGTAATAATTATTTGTTTTAACTCATTACTGAATATATTTCACAAGGTAAACTATCTTCAAACAAGGAAAATAAAAGATAAATTTATGAGTTTAGAAAGCATAATGTAACTTATAATTTTCTTGATTTATTGGGGGGGCTCTGCCCCCTCAAAAATATTTTTGAGGGGGCTTGGGCCCCCTCAAGCCCCATGGAGTCGGCGCCACTGCTTTGAAGGTTTTGAGGCTCGCTTAAAAGGATCTTGATTACGGAAGAACAGTGATTTACTCCGGTCAAATAAACCAAATTAACAAGCTAGGAAGTCATTTGGAATTTGTAAATTAACATATCTTAAGATTTCCAGAATTATTTTCGAAAATCTGCGTTTTAAATTAATATCAAATGAATTAATCTTCGAACATTTTCTCATGTGCAGAAAAAAATACAAAAGGCACACATATAGTCTATCAATGAGGGGGAAAAAATCTTATTCAATTTATGAATAAGTGAGAATAAAGTTCTAGAAAGGCGAGGTTTTTGGCCTTTATGTCATAAAAATGTAAAAAGAAAAGAAAGCAAATGATCAGGAGGGGGGGAGGGGGGCAGCTTTGTTATTCTATGAATGCAAACATTGCAACAGCTATTTATTTTGTTTCCATTCTTTTTTTTTTTTCAAATTCATCGCCTAAAATACTCGTAATTACAGCAGACCCTCGTTTTACGCGTTTTTTTTTTATTTTTTTTTACGCGGTTTCTATTATACGCGGTTTAAGATTTGACACCTTTATTTTATTTTACGCGGATGAATTTCGATTTTACGCGAATGCAGCATTGCAAACAGATAAAATTTCTCTTTTTCAAATTCCCAACTCCTGAGATTGTAGATGACAAGTAATAAACTGCATTTTGATGTGCTAACTAGCGAGCTCTGGCAACTGGGGACATTTTTTGCGATTGGTTCCAGAGCACTTTCCAGAAGTAAAGTTATTAAACTCGCACAATTTAGAATTCACAGGAAGCACTTAAAGAAGTAACAGAGGGAGAACAAAACCAATGAGAACATCAATGACACACAACCAAAAGCTTTCACTGAAAATTTTGAGCAATTCCTGGACAATGACAAATGATCTGATTTATTAGTGAAGTGAAATCCCGTCATGCAGGTTAAGCGAATGATCATGAAAGCGTTAATGCCCCACATCGAACAACAGAGATTTTTTTTTATTGTATGGGGTCAAAAGAATAACATCTTTTTAATAAGTACTAAGTTAATTCATGTTTTCTTTATACACGTTGTGCGTACGTATTGGAATAAGTACACATTAAGCTTATTATATATATTTATCAATCACTAGAATGGATTTTTTTTTAATCTACGGAACCTAACCCCTATGTTAACACTAACATTAAGTATCAATTTACGTGGTTTCGTTTTACGCGGCATTTCCGTGGAACGTAACCCCCGCGTAAAACGAGGGTCGACTGTACTTCACGTTTACTGCATAAGAATATAAACTTTAAAGAACGATAAATGTGAAAATTAAAGCAGTATCATCTGTCAAAGTTGTTTTTAAGTAACTAAAAGCAAACTTGCATACACATATTCATTCATTACTATTTTCACTGTCTCATTTTCAGAGCAACAACCTTTTAATCTCCATAATTCTTCATGTAAGCTGAATGTATCAGTGGTGGACCAAACTGTTCAGTAATCCCCTATTTCCCAAAACAACTCTCCAGAGCCGAGGATCAGACAGGGGATTAATCGCCCTTTCGAGTTGCGATGCACTGCGACAACAATTTCCACTGGCAACGAGACGCCTTAATCTGAAATCCTTTCAACATAAGTATTAATTTTCAAGGTTGAGGTCAAAAGTGGTACATCTGCTGTAATATTTTACAAGTCCCTCGCATAGCAGATAGATAAATTTGAGTGGCTGATCAACTGATTGCTTAGAATTCGTAATTCATTTACGTATAGGAGGATTTTATTAGGTTTATGTTTCAGATTAAATTATTTGAAATGAAAAAAAAAAAAACATTTAAACAGATTACTGTTGTGGAAAAAGTCTAATAAAATCAAAAATGATTTTTCATTTGTGACCAGTGTATGTTGAAAAAAAAAAAAAAAAAATAATAATATGGCATAAATTTTAGCTGAAAGTCTTGTGATTGTTTGATAGTAACAAGGAACAACTTTTTCAGTGCACAAGAATTGAATTATTTGATAAAAATAACTAATAGTATGTAGTAAAGTAGCAAAATAAACAAATGAGTAAAATTTATAGAACATATTTCGGACGTTTGTCTCTCCAGACAAATAGAATAGCGATGTGTAAACAAACCATTTTTATATATTCTGAATTTTAGTTTCAAAATCCATCCCTAATTTTATCAAGTACGGTAGATCGAGCACGTTTGCGCGGATTTTTTTCAATGAATTTAATAATTTTTATGTTTTAACTTATGAAATTTTAGACATTGCGGTTTTATGAAGCAGTTAATGGAATCAAAATTGGTATATTCAGTTGTTGCTCAGTTTGTGTTTTTAACCATTAAAAAAAATTATTTTTAAGTCCAAGTCGGTTGAGTAAACTTGCCCCGATGCAGGGCACGTTTACGCATATACTATTTATTTTGATACCTAACAGGTTCTGTTAGTGTTTTGAACATAATGTCTTACCATCGTTAAAATGAAGCGAATTTATTACTAACTGAATAGTGTATAAAGATAAAGCTGAAGGGGCATGAAGATAGCACTACATGATTGTAAGCTATAAGATACCAATATGTAACTTAATTAAAAATTAATTGGTAATTTTCAAAATTAAATAACCGGAAAATACTAAAAGGGTTCGAGACAGTTTTGAGCAAAAAAAAAATTCCGGGGCACGTTTAAATAAGACACAGTAAAAACGTGCGTAAAGGTGCTCCGACGTTAACGTGTAAACTTGCCCCGTTGCCAAGTTTGGATTGATTTTTAACGTGCAAAAAAATTTAATAACATTTCAGTTCATACAAATACAAATCTCAAAAAAGGATAAAATTCTGCAAATTATTATCAATCTGTTCTTGATTAACTAAATACTATTCATACACAATAAGCTTCAAAACGTTCAACAAAATTTTTCAACTTGGTAAAAAACAGATTATTAATTCTGGATGCTTGACCGAAGCTCGACTGATGCTCAGAAACTTGTGAGAATATTTGCTAGGCGTATGAATCTGTTATGACTGTTGGCTCCAGGGGCGGATACAGAAAAATCTTTTGGAGGGTTCACGGGAAATTGAATCTCCCTTCCCCCCGCCTTCTATGTTTCATAACAAAGTTTTGCCGACTTTATTTTTAAATGTGCGTGTTTTTTTATTTATTTATTTATTTAGGATTCCTTAAATCAATGAATCTACTTCTAAGTACATGAATATTATGCACTAATATACTTTGAATGTGGACGGAATACATCTTTAACGTTTCAAGCTATTTAAATACTAAACCCAATATAATGTCACCAAGATGCTCGACAATGAGCGACTTTACCTAGGAACATTGTCATAATGATTATAACACGAGGGCAAGGTTATTAAATAAATCCATACATCTCTTGAGTTTTTTAAAATTAATTTAATCATAACTTCACAACATATATAAGCTTCACTGAAGAATTCAGAAACTATTTCTGTGTGAACTTCAAAACAATTGCTGATTTGTTCTTAAAGCCATGATACAGTTGAGATAACATATTGATACTACATGCCGTTTCTATTAAAAATCATGGTTTTTCTAAGAAACTACCACATGATTTCTTTCATTTTGCATTCTTTATTAGCTGAAAAAGAAATCTATTATTTCGCAAATAGGTTCATAGATCAAAATGACTCTTTTAGGTGCGCCTACACATTTTTAAAAAATGTTAATTATTGATTCCATCAAAGAATTAATGGACGAATCGCGATAATGCGGTATCTTGAATTTGAGGTCAATGAGTTAAATGTATTCTGCAACTCTGGGCCTCTGACTCCAGCAATACTTCTTTAGCAAACAAAAATGCTTTTATTCAAAATATGCTGTGTGTGTATGTTTTGTGTTCTTTTTAATTAGCTACGTAAAAAAAGTGCGAAGGAAAGGTCAGTTAAAAAGTAATAAATAAAATAGTTATATTATCCTTTATTACCAATATTAATCCTTTTGGGGGGAGCACGTGCCCCCTGTGCCCCCCCCCCTTAAATCCGCTACTGGTTGGCTCTCCAGTTATAATTCGTTTTGAAACGAGCTGATGTGTGCATCACAATCACATGACTTCCTTTTACTCCTATTTAATGTCATTTCCCCATTATTGGCAATTTTAATGTGATTCAATTGTTTACTCTCTAAATATCACGAACAGTGGCCAAATTGAAACCAAATTTAAAATTAAAAAAAATCACCAAATCTGTCCCTAAGTTGGTGACAAGACTTGGCGACCAAAGACTGGCGATATATCGCAAAGTGTCCGCCAAATTGTAACACCACTTTAGTTTACATCGAAATTTACAATGGTTTCCCCCCCAAAAAGGGCCAAAAGACACCCTTAGAAACACCCGAACGCAACCAAAAGGGGAGGTGCACAACTAGATCCCACTAGGAGTCTACGTACAAAATTTCAACTTTCTAGGACATACCGTTCTTGAGTTATGCGACATACATACGCACATGCATACATGCGTACATACAGACATCACGAGAAAACTCGTTGTAACTAACTCGGGAATCGTCAAAATGGATATTTCGCGTGTCTATACGTTCTTAGGTACTTATCCACGTGTGGGCGAGTCGAAAAAAAAACTGAACATTCATTCGGGGGTGAGCAAAATGGAAATTAAGGTAGATTTTTGAGTGAAATTTTTTTTGCGAATACAATACTTCCTTTTTTACTTTCTTCTATATCTAATATATAGAAGAAAGTATTGGATTCGTGCAAATTTTCGAATTTCGAATTTTGACGGATTCGAACGTTTTGGGGTGTACTGAGTCCATTTCGACTATTTTTGGAAAATGTCTGTCTGTCTGTGTGTATGTGTGTGTGTGTGTATGTGTGTGTGTGTGTATGTGTGTCACGTCTGTGTGTGACCAGTTTTTTGTGGCCGCTCTACAGCAAAAACTACCGCATGAAATCGAACGAAATTTGGTACACATATGTGCCGCTATGTGAACTTGTGCCCATTGGTTTTTGGCGCGAATTCCTCCAAGGGGGGTGGAGCAATGGGACGTTTTTTGAGTTGCGCGTGCTTGCTATTCCTCAGGAAGTAACTGGCGGAATCAAACAAAATTTGGTCCATATGTTGCCATTAACAGGAACAGGTGCTGATTCAATTTTGGTGTCAATAACTCAAACGGGGGTTGAGCTATAGAACGTTTTTTGTCGTCAATTGTGACTGCTGTATCTCAAGAAATAATGAACGGAATGAAAGAAAAATTTATCGGCAAGTAGCCCTTAGTGGGTATAAGAGTTGATTTTATTTTGGTGTCAACAGCTAGAAAGGGGGTAGCGCAATCACCCGTTCTTTTTTTCCATGGTGAGTACCCTATCTCAAGAAGCAATACTACGTTCTGGTTGAAATTTGGAATATATGTGAATCCATATGTAAACAGGCTTCGGTTCAATTTTGACGCCAATCGCTTCAAGAGGTGTTGATTTATTTATTTATTTATTTATTTATTTATTTATTTTTTTTTGCGAATAAAAATAGCTTTATTAATGCAACAATAAGAAAGATAAATCGTAATAGATTGTCGTCTGCGTATTTCTCGTGATTTTTACTTTCTTCTATTCGCAACTCCAACGAACTATAGGGGGCACTGAAGTCACTGTCTAATGGCGGAATTGAAAACTACAACAAACGCACATGGTAACGAAGAAAATGCTAAAAGTGTTGTGATTTTTGTTCGTACGTATGATTTTTTCGCTTTATTCTTTTAAAGTTAATTTTCAAAGTCTTGTGGATATTCTGGCCCACGTAGAAAGAAATGAGAATTCAAGAAGCATTACTAAACGTCAAAGATTCATGCAAACTACGTAGTTCGTAGTTCTAAGCAGCTATTTCCACGATGTTGAATTCGATATTTATCAATTCTTGATAAAACTAAATAATAATTGTGGCCTGACAAGAATAACAATTAATGATAGAAAATTCAATGTGACATTACAAATTGTTATCGAAAGAAGATGATACTTTTTTGCCTTGCTTGGCTAGCGCTTATTTTTTTTCCCATTTGTAGTTGAGTTATTTCTCTCGAATTCCCGAATCGGTTCATTTAAAAATTTTCTGTTTCGATTTTTCTAATTTCTGAGTTACGATTTAATTGTGTCATGTTATGCAAATCATCAACAAAATTCTCACGGATATATGGTGGTAGTTTTCTTTTCAGTTGATTGACCATTATTTCTTTTCACTTATCGAATTCTGTAATCTTACTACCATTTTATTCCACTCATGATAAAAATTAAAAATGGTTTAACTAAAAACGCGAAATCTCGCCAAGGCTACTTTGCTCGCACAATACTAAAAACTAGTATGTTGTGGCCATCACGAAACTTTCTTCTATATTTTCTTTTTCTTTTTTTCTTTTTTTTTTTTTTCTGATCCCTCCCCATGCTTGACGAGGAAGCAATATTCCCAACAAAAACAAAATTACACATGCAAAAACTTGACCCAATGTCTGAATTATTACAAAAGCAAAGCAAAGAGTAATTGAAAGTTATTTTAAAAGCCTTGCTTGAATGAATTACAAATATTTTATTTGTTAACAAACATAAGATGGCAACAGTTAAAAATTTTAAATCATTGAGATAATATTTCCTATCATTTCCATACAATTAAAATCACGAGAAATACGCAGACGACAATCTATTACGATTTATCTTTCTTATTGTTGCATTAATAAAAATATTTTTATTCGCAAAAAAAAAAAAAAAAAAAAAATCAACACCTCTTGGAGCGATCGGCGTCAAAATAGAACCAAAGCCTGTTTACATATGGATTCACATATACTCCAAATTTCAACCAGAACGTAGCATTACTTCTTGAGATAGGGCACTCAAAATGGAAAAAAAGAACGGGTGATTGCGCTACCCCCTTTTTAGCTGTTGACACAAAAATAAAATCAGTTCTTATACCCACTAAGGGCTACTTGCCGATAAATTTTTCTTTCATTCCGTTCATTATTTCTTGAGATACAGCAGTCACAATTGACGACAAAAAACGTTCTACAGCTCAACCCCCGTTTGAGTTATTGACACCAAAATTGAATCAGCACCTGTTCTTGTTAATACCAACATATGGACCAAATTTTGTTTGATTCCGCCAGTAACTTCCTGAGGAATAGCAAGCACGCGTAACTCGAAAAACGTCCCATTGCTCCACCCCCCTTGGAGGAATTCGCGCCAAAAACTAATGGGCACAAGTTCACATAGGGGCACATATGTGTACTAAATTTCGTTCGATTTCATGCGGTAGTTTTTGTTGTAGAGCGGCCACAAAAAACTGGTCACACACAGACGTGACACACATACATACACACACACATACATACATACACACACACATACACACAGACAGACAGACATTTTCCAAAAATGGTCGAAATGGACTCAGCACACCTCAAAACGTTCGAATCCGTCAAAATTCGAAATTCGAAAATTTGCACGAATCCAATACTTTCTTCTATATATTAGATATAGAAGAAAGTAATTAATAACCCTAAACAAATTTGGCGAAACCTTTCAGCTGAGAATAAAAGGAATAAAGTAAATTCTTTCTCGGTTATTCATTTTGTTCTACGATAATATATTCAAGAAAATATTTTGCATACTGTCCATTCCAACTAAATGCTGCTGTAAAATATGGTAAGTTTAATTAATTTAAGATTAAAAAAACCCCCATATTCTTACAAATTCATACAAAACAATAAAAAATTTTACCTGGTATAACGTTATCCAATTTTGTTAATCCAGAGTTTTCTTGTTTACGCTTCCACCATTTAATACTTTTTTGAAAGAAATAAGGAAAACTAACATTATTTTGAGAAGCTCGAGAATACTACTAAGGGACGAATTAATTTCTGTTGTTGAAGGCGTTCTTAGACATGTTGAATGCGTTACTCAGAACAAACTGACCGCGTTTACGTCAACAGACACACGTGATGCGCAACGTGGCAATGTTTTAGGTGCAGACGCAGTTTTATAAATCACCGCAAGGTAGCGTATTCGAGCGCTGGAGTTCCGAATATCTAATATACCTATAGAAGAAAGTATTGGATTCGTGCAAATTTTCGAATTTTGACGGATTCGAACGTTTTGAGGTGTGCTGAGTCCATTTCGACCATTTTTGGAAAATGTCTGTCTGTCTGTGTGTGTGTGTATGTGTGTATGTGTGTGTGTGTGTATGTGTGTCACGTCTGTGTGTGACCAGTTTTTTGTGGCCGCTCTACAACAAAAACTACCGCATGAAATCGAACGAAATTTAGTACACATATGTGCCCCTATGTGAACTTGTGCCCATTAGTTTTTGGCGCGAATTCCTCCAAGGGGATGGAGCAATGGGACGTTTTTCGAGTTACGCGTGCTTGCTATTCCTCAGGAAGTAACTGGCGGAATCAAACAAAATTTGGTCCATATGTTGGTATTAACAGGAACAGGTGCTGATTAAATTTTGGTGTCAATAACTCAAACGGGGGTTGAGCTATAGAACGTTTTTTGTCGTCAATTGTGACTGCTGTATCTCAAGAAATAATGAACGGAATGAAAGAAAAATTTATCGGCAAGTATCCCTTAGTGGGTATAAGAACTGATTTTATTTTTGTGTCAACAGCTAAAAAGGGGGTAGCGCAATCACCCGTTCTTTTTTTCCATTTTGAGTGCCCTATCTCAAGAAGTAATGCTACGTTCTGGTTGAAATTTGGAATATATGTGAATCCATATGTAAACAGGCTTTGGTTCAATTTTGACGCCAGTCGCTCCAAGAGGTGTTGATTTTTTTTTTTTTTTTGCGAATAAAAATAGTTTTATTAATGCAACAATAAGAAAGATAAATCGTAATAGATTGTCGTCTGCGTATTTCTCGTGATTTTAATTGTATGGAAATGACCGGAAATATTATCTCAATGATTTAAAATTTTTAACTGTTGCCATCTTATGTTTGTTAACAAATAAAATATTTGTAATTAATTCAAGCAAGGCTTTTAAAATAACTTTCATTTTTCGCTTTTTGCTTTGCTTTTGCAATAATTCAGACATTGGGATGGTCGTCAAGTTTTTGCATGTGTAATTTTGTTTTTGTTGGGAATATTGCTTCCTCGTCAAGCATGGGGAGGGATCAGAAGAAAAAAAAAGAAAAATATAGAAGAAAGTTTCGTGATGGCCACAACATACTAGTAATTGTATGGAAATGATCGGAAATATTATCTCAATGATTTAAAATTTTTAACTGTTGCCATCTTATGTTTGTTAACAAATAAAATATTTGTAATTAATTCAAGCAAGGCTTTTAAAATAACTTTCAATTTTCGCTCTTTGCTTTTCTTTTGCAATAATTCAGACATTGGGATGGTCGTCAAGTTTTTGCATGTGTAATTTTGTTTTTGTTGGGAATATTGCTTCCTCATCAAACATGGGGAGGGATCAGAAAAAAAAAAAAATGTAGAAGAAAGTTTCGTGATGGCCACAACATACTAGTTGTAAAAAGAAGTAAAAAAAAAAGAAAAACTGAAAAATCGATATTTTCTCCAAGTTTTGCCATTTTAAAGGTGTCAAGTCTCTTTAAGAAATAGATTTTACAGTGGCGCAGGGGGGGGGGGGGTCTACTCCCTTCTAAAATCCTTGGCGTTAACAAATTATATCTATCATACATCTTAACACTGCGACAGTGTCCCTTTGGCGTTCTTTAGTGTTGACTTCTTACTTTAACTCATGTTGAACTATAATTTAGAATTTCTTAATGTTTGTGATTTTCTTTTTCAACTTATGTTGTACGTGTAACTTTATTTTATTTCGGGTACTGTTTGTTTTTGCCTGTGTGCGTTTTGTTAATAAAAATAGCAATAAATAATACTACGGTATCGTAGAAAAATATGTAAGGACCGTTATGACCAAGAAGTACCCCAAGAAGGTAAATTTTGGTTGTGCTGGGGAGGGGGGAGAGTGGGGGATCTTCTTTTTTTCTTTCTCTCGTTTCTTTTTACTTTGGTGGCAACCGCCCTCCACACACAAGCAAGCAATTTGGTATGTGTTAGAGCGCACAGCATCCTTGCTCATCTTAGTAACGCAACAAGTAACACCGACTTAAGTTAGGGTAACTTAGTAGTTACCCTTAAATAAGTAATCCCTATTGCATATCTTTCACGTGGAGTTACATTAGATATTTCGTTTCTTCGACTTCTTGTCTTGATAGTGAGAAACCGCAACAGTGAGTGATAGCTGCTATCCACCGCGTAACGACTCAGAGACTTTCAGCAGCTGGTAGGAGAATAGGAGACACGGGAAAGGTAACTTACTTTTTTTTTTCTTTTTTTTTTATAAATGAACAAATTTGAAATTTGTTTTAGAATTGCAGTTCATTAAAAAAGATCAACGTGTAATTTTTTTTTTATAAAACTTTCTTTTATAAAAACAAACTTACTTTTTTGTAACTTTGTAACTTATTTTTGTAAGTTACTTTTTTTTTAAATGAACAAATTTGAAATTTGTTTTAGAATTGCAGTTCATTAAAAGAGATCAATGTATTTTTTTTAAAATAAAACTTTCTTTTATAAAAAAAAAACTTACTTTTTGTAACTTTGTAACTTACTTTTGCAAGTAATTTTTGTAACTTACTTTTTTTTAATGAACAAATTTGAAATTTGTTTTAGAATTGCAGTTTATAAAAAAGAGCAATGCATTTTTTTAAAAATAAAACTTGCATTGAAACATTTTTTTTATTTTTTAGCAGTAAATTTGTACTTAAAAAGAAAGGGGGGGGGGGGGGAATTTCACTTTTTTTTTTTAAATGGGGAAAAGTGAAAACAAAATATTTTCCCAATGAAATATTTTCTATACAATTTTCTAACTTTTTTTTTTGATCAAACTAATTAGTAAATAAATGAATAGTTGATGGAACAATACACGAATAAATATATTAATAACCAAAGAAATGCATGAGAAAAAATAAATAAGTGAGTAAAATAGTGACTGAATAAGAAAAAAAGTGAGTTGATAAATAAGTGGATTATTAAATGAAGGAATATAAATGAGTTAATTAACAAATGAATGCGCAAGTGATTTAATGAATGATTAAATTAGTAAACGAAATGAACTATTTCACTTTACTCCATCCATTTTTCATTTTAACCATTAATATTTTTTTAGGGATATAGGACAAAAACGTTATAGTTGTATTTTAATCATGAATAAAAATGAACTAATTAGGAAACTTTTTTTTTTAAGGATTTAGAATAAAATAAAAACTTTGACAATTATCACATTTTAACCACCACAAAGATGAACTAACTTCGGAACCAAAATTTTTTAAAGAATATTGAGTAAAAATGATGACAATCATCGCATTTGTATCAACAAGAAGATGAACTAACTTAGGAATCTAGTTCTTTATGAAATACAGAATAAAAGTGTTGACAATTATCCCAGTTTAATCACCAAAGAAAAAAAAAAAGATGAACTAGGTAAGGAATCTAATTTTTTGAAGCATTTTGAATAAAAAATTGACAATCGCCGCATTTAGTCATCAAAAAGATGAAACAATTACGGAATCTAATTCTGAAAAGGATAAAAAACAAAAACCTTGACACTCATTGCATCTTATAATCATCAAACTATCCATCGCAGACAACCCTTCGCGTAAAAGATAGCTTCCCTGCTATTCCCCAATTCCAATGTTAAACATTCAACACAAGGAAGAGAAAAAACCTTAACACTGAATGGTCATGTAACCTGTAACCTAATTCTGAAACGGGTTAAGGGTACTAAAGGTACAAAACAATGCTTAAGACACGCAACAACGCTTCGGTAATTGATTACCCGCTATTTGAGAAAGTGCATTTACAAAACGAGTAAATGAATAAAAATTCTATAATCCAGTGCTCGTTCGTTATTTTTTTTATTTTCTTTTTTTGATCGTTGGGCTTTGGTTTGGCCCGTATGAGTGCGTGTCTAGAGTCTAGGCCTTGTTCACTTTAAAAAAAGCATTACGAAATTCTTGTTGCTAAGCGTTTGTTCGTGCCTTATGCTTTAAATCATAAAGATGTTGGAAACTTTGTCGAATATATGATAAAACGTGCTTTTGTAGCGTATTCAAAAATTATGCAAAAAATGATTTATGAATATTGAGCCATAAATCAAAGAATAGCCTTTGGTTTTTCTACAGCTGTTTCAGTTTTATTTGTTACACGGCAAACAAAAAATCAATCAGTGGTAGTTTTATAAAGTGGTAGTTTTTTTTTTTTTTTTTTGTTCTGGCTAGTTTTTCAATATGAGCTTCCACCTCTTTTTTTTTCTCAATTTTTACTATTTGTCAGCATTCTCCATACATATAAATATTTATATGTACCTATTAATATCTTGTTCAAATTTTTAATCGTTAGGGAATACTTGTATTCATTTACTCAAGTTCAAATACATTTTTTTTTTTTTTTTTTTGAACTTATAGTGGATGACTCTGGATGTTAATGCATTTTTTTTAAAGTTATTCATAAATTAAATTTAATTACCATTTTGCCACATAACATTTTGATTCTGTCACACACACACACACACACACACACACACACACACACACACACACACACATATATATATATATATATATATATATATATATATATATATATCATTTTTATATTGATTGTAATTATTTAATTAAAAGCAAATAAAATAAAATGTTTTTTTGTTGACCTAGTACGAATTGACTTTATTTTTATTATTATTTTTTAAATATTACTTGTTTCTATTTACGGATAGCTGATAATCAATAGCTTAAGACAAATAAGTTATGAAAACTATTTTACCTATAGTGATTAAGAAGTGAATCTGTTTGACGAAACTTTTTCCTTCACTATATTAGCTAAAAAATACTATAGTAAATAACGGAATTGAGTGTATCTGAACTCTACAACGGTGGTGTAGGTTTCTGTTTTTTAATATTTTTTTTCTTCAACAAAGTAAAGGAGAGCTGAAGACCTTGCACAATGCGTATCCCATTTATGCTTCATATTTTGACCATTTGTACATGACATATTGCACTATCACCAGGGGCGGACTGGCCCTAAACTTTTAATGTGGAAAAAAAAATTCATGCCGGCCCCATCCAATAACGTTTGGCTGTAGTTTTCCAAACCTAAAAAGTTTTTAGTGTGTTTTTTCAAAAAAAAAAAAAGGTTCCTCCCCCCCCCCCAGCAGCCCTCACCTCTCTCCCCCCGCTGAAATACCTAGATTTTTTTTTTTTTTTCAGAAATCCTTATTTAACTTTTCATTTCAAGCAAACTAGTAGGCAGATTGATTTAAACTAAGTATACAGCAAACGCCCATAATATACAGATGATATTTCAAGGATCTAACTTTCTCAAAAATATTTGCAAGCTTAAATTGCTCTACGTAATAAAAAACTACTGTGAAAACTGTGTGGCTTCTTTGAAAATCCGCATTTAAGAGTATTTCGTTTATGTAAAAGTGAATAAAAATCTAATTTAAAACAAAACGTAATACATTTGAGGCAGTGAGAAGCAAAGGGGTGTAAGCAGACATTTTCAAGTTTTGAGTAAAATTCGTATAAAGATTACATCCTAGGTAGGCTTTCATTGATTTTTTTCTAAATCATGCTGTACAGCGGCACCTACCAGGGCTGCTGGTACTATCTCTTGCCCCAAGACAGAGGAGGGGTCCACCTACCATTTGTACTGGTTATCTCCAAATTTTCAAATTTTCCTCTTGCATCCCTTGCTTCTCACTACCTCATATGGCCATGAGCGGTACTATTTACCCTTCAGAAAAAAACTCTTTTTTTTTAAAAGTCTTTTCTTAAAATTGTATTGTACGTATTCAAACTAATGAAAATTTTCATGTAAACCAAACGTAATATATCCGTTCAGAATGAATACATCACAGATCATGAGACAGTGAGAACTGATCGGAAATATCGGATAAGCCCGAATTAATCTACAAAAAAAAAAAAAAAAAAAAAAGAATTTCGCCCGAAAAAGTCGCTATTTGTCTCAGTGAGAAAACTAATTTTCAAAGGTATCTCTCAAAATGTTATCTAGTGAGTGAAATTTATTTGTCAGGTTCTAAGAACTAAAGTGAAAATCATGGGATATACACTTGGGGTGGGGGGATTGCGGTCTCCTCCCAAGGCCCTGGGTTTTAAGGTAGATTTATATTGCCAATAATTTTAATACGGTAGTTTATATGCATGTAAAGATGGTTATGACCAAACTCCCCATCCCCTCTCCACAGAAAGCAAGTTCTGGCAGCGCTTGTGCTTTATGGTATATGTGTGGCCTATACTACAAATTAACTTGCCTTTAATACTAATATTCCACTGAGACAACGTTTTCAAGTAAGAACAATTTATTTATCAGCTTCCAAGATTTAAAGTGAAAACGAAGAAATATATTGGGAAAAGCAATAAGATGTGCGTATTCTTTTTCGTAAGTAAATATGTTCAACTAGAGTTTAACCTACGAAGATGTTCAACAAAGTGAAACTCAACCACTTAAACAAAAAATATAACTATTTATACTTCTATTGTACGAGTTTACATGCTTGCTGAAAATAAATAATAATCGAGTAACGAAAGAAAGCACAACACAGAAATGGTCCGACTAAAAAACCTTTTTAATGACATAAATTAAGCGAAATTAATGAAAACGAAAATAATATTTGAAAAAAAGTTACTCAAGAGTAAAAAACTAAAAATGACAAATTTAATATTACTCTTCAAGAATCAGTGAAAATGTTTTCATACAAGGCCTAATTTCGTCAAACTGAAAAATCTAATAATAACTTTGTAAATTTCAAATTAGTGCTAAATCTTATCATTTTATCCGGAAAAATTTTATCCGAAATTTGAAAGTATGCTATTTAACGAATTTAAACATTGCATTTATCAATTTGACACTGAATAATAACATTAAAATTGAAAAGTATATGATGATAAGATTTTTAAAAATGTACTTTTCGTACTAGTTGCAATATGGTAGTGCTACTAATAAATTAAAAACAAAGTTTTCAGGGAATACTGCATTTCAGATTCGGAAATTTTAGATTTGCTTTTGAAGATTGTAACATTAAAAATATAAGTAAAAATAGATACATTATTTATGATTAAAATGGTCAAAAACACTTAAAGCAATCACACTTTATCAATCTAGCTAAGAAAGAAAAATCTATAAACAAGCATTACAAATCAGTTAACAGGAAAAAAAAACTTCAAAAATAACGATTATTTGATGAAATATTATTAAATACTTAAAATATGGTTAAAGAACCTATTTTTTTTCTTCTTCTATAACTTAGTGTATCCCTTTTAAAAGATAGGGAAACAAAATTTTACAGTATTTAAGACATAATAATTACTTAAATTTTTCAACATTCCTTTTTAATTTTATCAAAACATTTCTTTCAAAGCATGTAACTTATATTTTTTTCCTTAAAAGTAATAGATTATGAATATCCGTTAAAGACTACTTGGTACTAAAGATAAAAATAAAAGAAATCGGGAGAAAAAAAACACATTTCTACAACATTAATCTTTCTTACAAAAAAGTCTACTTTGTTGAGCAACAGCATCAATGGTATCCTCTGAATCTATTTGATTTAAAATATCCTTCTCTACAGACATCAACATGAGAGCTTCTAAATTTTCTTGAGAAAGGGTTAGACAAAAAATCATGAGTGTAAAAAAGAAATGGAATTAAGTTCAGGAGGGCCATGCACATCCTCATATCTTGGACAAGCATACGAATTGTACTCAGGGGCAGGTTCTAGATACCGGAACAAAACCCTTCTCTCTCTTCTTTTTTTTTTTTTTCTTCAAGTTTAAACTGCACAAGTTTTTTATTCTTCCAAATCCTAAATTTCATACCAAAAAAAGGGGGGGGGGGAGAAAAATATTCTGCTGTCTTTGAGAAGTACATTAATAATCTTAGTTTATTATCTCCCTTCAAAAATTAATTACTCTTGAAAAAAAAACGTAAAAAAATGTGTGTAACAATAATTGGATAAAATTGGTACAGTATTTAGGCTTTAAATTAAAATTAAGTACAGTAAAACCTGTAGAGTTGACCACCCTTGTAAGTTGACCACCTGTCTATGTTGACCTCTTTTGTCAGGAACGGAATTAGTCCTATCTTATATAATGAAGGAAAACTTCTGTAACTTGACCACCTGTCTATCTTGACCACTAATGTACGCCAAATTTGGTTTGGAGCATTGTAAAAAAAAACCTTTGTAAGTTTATCACTTGTTTTTTTTTTTAACTTTCTTCAGTAAATTATTTTATTTTATTATTTATTAATTTATTACTATTGTATTATTATTTGATAGCTTTCTAAGAATGTTTTTAATGCTTTGATGACGGACTAGCAATTTACTAACTAAACAGCAGCATAAAGCTTATGCTGCTCTTTATTCTCCAAACTTGTTTTTCATTTGTTGTTCTATTTGAGATAGTTTTTTGTACTTTGTTCAATAAAAATAGGTGTCAGTAGAAAAGTACAAAGTGTTTTCTTTCAGTTGCAATAGGTTGTGGCAATTCTGGAATTGCGCCAAGACCCGTATCTGTACATTTTGGGCCCTCTGCAACAAATTGGGTAGGGCATCTCCCTAGTGGCCCAGTGTCTATTTGTAAAGTTAATAAGTCTCAATGTTAGCTTTTTTCCTTCAATTTCTAGGGCCGTCAGCCCCCTTGAGGAAGTGAGCCCCCCCCCCCCCCCCCGCACTGCGGGTACGCAGATATGGGCTTGCTAAAGAGCCCTTCTGGCTTATTTCGAGTGTAAGGGATTAAGATATAGGACATTTTAATTTTGCCTTTATGAACTGAGAGAGTCGAGCTTGTTGCTCTTTGGGCTGTAAGTGTTACATAAAAAGGCTTCAAAAAGAAAGTTTTGTGAACTTGAAATTAATAAAAAGTATGAAATATTAAAATGAATTCAAAAAGGAGAAAGTCAGAGAAAATTAGCTGGCACATATGGAATTTCTAAAACTACGGCGTCTAATATAGTTTAAAACAAGGAAAAAATAATAAAACTATTTGCATAGTATTTTTAATTATGGTTTCACTTTCAATAATGTTAAACAATGAAAGTTAGTTGAACAGAGAGAGTAATAAGGGTGAATTCCTCGAAAAATGAATACACGGTGCGAGAAATGACAAAAAATATTTCAAAAAATCATTACTGCCCTTTATAAGTTGACCACCAAAGTACTGCACCGCGAGTGGTCAACTTACACAGCAGTGGCGTACCGAAGGAGGGGCGGAGGGGGCGGTCCGCCCCAGGCCCCGCTTTGACATAGGCCCCAAATTTCAATTTTTGGTTTTCACCAATATTGTCGCATATCTTGGTTTGAATGCTTAAACAAGTTGGCTTAATAAATCATAATTTTTTTAAAGACCAAATATTTGTTCAGGGATACAATCAATACCTCTTCGGGATCAATGGAGGGTTTATGATACCCAGGCCCCGCTTTGACATAGGCCCCAAAATTTTAATTCGTTTTCTTTTTCGCCAGACGTGCCTTATGTCATGGTTTAGATAAATAAAAAGTTGACTTTTTATGTGGAATGAATATTTTCTCAGTGACTCTTGCCTAAACAAAGAGAGGGCAAATTATGTCCCACAGGCCCCGCTTTGACATAAGCCCCGAAATTGTATCTTATTTTTTCTAGTAGATCTGTCATATACATCATGATTAGAAATATCAATCAGTTACCTATATATGCGAGTATATATCATAAATTTTGTTAAATATGACATTTTTTCAGTGACCCGTCCTAGTGTACAAAGGCACATGAGCGCTTGGGCCACGAATTTAATGGGGGCCCCAAATTTATTTTTAAATTAACTAAACCTATAAAAATCATTTGCTTTTATTTTGTTAAGTGCTTTCAGCAAAGTTTTATGCATTTTTTTTTTCAAACAATTTATTAAAAAAAAAACTAATGCATAACAGATGCACGTTTATAATTTTTAATCATTACAGTATACAGCTAAAATATCTGTTTTATGTTTTGTTTTGTGTATTAAGACTACGATGGTCTAGTCTTAATTCATACACTACTAATCGGGGGAAATTACGCTCTTCGCTTTAGAAATCGGATTAGTTAGTTAAACCCACGCATACGCAAAATTTTTTTGTCTTAATTTCTGTCGAACATTAAATATTTTTAATTCTACCAGCGAAGCCGCGCGGAGCGTTTTCTCCACTTCAATCAAACGCGCCAGGCAAGTATAGGGTCACACCAGTTTTTTTATCTGAAGAACATAAAGAGCGGTTTTTTTTTTTTTTTTTTGTGAGTGAGACCTAGCAGAAAAATTTTATTTAGACTGTGAACGTGTGAATTTCATCCTTATTTAGGTAAGCATGTTTTAAAAATATTTTTCTCTGAGATTAGGTGATGTTATCAGGTAAATAGTTAACTGGTGTGTCTTACTCAAAGGAATAGTAAAGGGTTTTTTTTCTGTAAAAGAAAATTTTTATCCTAAAATTAATTGAATCTGGAATGCCTAAACGTTTCTGTTCACTGTACTTGGATGTTCAGATGAAATAAATTTTTAAGATACAATATAATTTTAGGAGTTTTTTCTGTTTTTGATATTTTCTGACAAAGCACAATTTTATTAAAAATATAGTATTTACTTAATTTTACTTAAAACCATGTGTTTTGCTGTGGTATTTACAACAGTGTCCGAAATCAAACCAACACTACTGAAATATGTAAAAATGTACCACTTAAAATAATTATTGTAATATATGGTACGTACACATAGTTTGAGAAACTTCAGTTTTAATACCAGGTAGGCCCCCATTTCGAGTAGCGCCCCAGGCCTCCATCTGTCTTGGTACGCCACTGTTACACAGGTTTCACTGTATGCAAAAAATACCTAATATCGATTTTACGTTCCTCTAAAATTTGCTTTTTTCAAGGAAAAAGGTGAGGGGGCGACGGATAAAAAAATGTTGGAAATCACTGTTTTAAATATTTATACTTTTTAAATTTTATCTTTGCTAAACGAAAATAGATGAATTGGACGGTGTTATACAAAAATGAGTTATCCAACAAAAATTTTCAAAAAAATAATGAGTTATTCACATAGGTTGGCAGATAAACTGATACACTACGGGGATACAAAGACGATTTCTATTAATATGCCATCTATCTATGAAGTTCAGTTTAGAACTCAATTTACTCAAAAGTACTGCTTGGTGGGTTGACCCATTTTTGTGTAACATCGTCAATTTGTTATAATTATAACTGACAGTTCATGTTCTTATTATTTAAAGTGCTGATGACAAAAAAAAATTAAAAAACACATGATGATTAAAAATATTAAACTTACCTAAAAAAAATTCTTGTCACCCTTGAATTTAAAACACATGCAATCCCATTGAGCAGTCAACACGGTGTATAACAAATGACTCGTTTTTTTCCTCGGAGACAAAATTGTGGAGTTCTCAAAATTATCTAATTGGTTGAGAAAGTCGTGGATCTATCTATTGCAAAGTGCTGGGAAACAGAAGGGAAAAAAAAAAAAAAAACGAAGGATGAAAAGGGAAAAAAAAAAAAAAAGCTTTTTAGCAGACGTTTTGCTCTTATTTATTCTATTCTTAGGATGGCGCCTTTCTCTTATTTCATTTGAAAAAGGTTCAATGTAATCTTTTCCCAGACAGTCTCAGATCGTCTCAGATGGCCACAAAAAAAGATCCCCACCCCCAATAAAACTCCTTACCAGAATTCCAGGAAACATCAATCCCGAACAGATACGAGAGACACCCATGGACCCTGAAGGCTTCGCTTCGGACGAAGACCACCCAACAAAGACATTGTTTCGTTTTCCCTACGTAACAAGATACGGTAATAGTTAGGCAAGAACAGAGTAACGTCCTGAGAGTGACCGTTGGAAAAGGCCGTCCTCCTCTCCCTCCGCCCCCCCCCCCACCCAAAAAAGAGCAGTTCTGGCTGCAGCCCTCGACACAAGAACGGCCGGCCTAGCTAAAAACTTTTTTTTTTAAATAAAATTGAGGAAAACGGCACGTACACATTGAATGCACAGAAAACGGCCCGATTTAAGGGCGGCCCATGTGGAATTTTCCACATCTCACACGTGGCCAGTCCGCCCCTGACTATCACAAACTTATGCTTCATACAATGAGTTATTGTGGAGTCATGGTGACGGTATGCTTCGTATTCTGACCCTGCACGTAACACATACAAATCGTTAGTTTTGAATGATCTACCTTCACACCGGAGGAATGTAATGAGCAGGATCAATACATCCAAATTGTTCATTTTGAATGCTCGCGTTGCACACCGGAAGAATCTTATAACCGGGATCAATACATCCAAATCGTTAATTTTCAATGATCGACCTGCACACTAGAGGAATGTTATGACCGGGATGAATGCTTCCAAATTGTTAATTTTAAATGATATGCTTGCACACTGGAGGAATGTTGTGACCGGGATCAACACATCCAAATCGTTAATTTTGAATGCTCTGTCTGCACACCGGAGAAATCTTATGACCGGGATCAATACATCCAAATCAGTATTGAATATTCTGCCTGCACACCGGAGGAATTTTGTGACTGGGATCAATTAACGGCAAAAACTTTTAAATAATATTTATCTCATTGATACAACGTTTTTATCCGATAAGACCAACAAATTCTTAAAGTATTTATTTCGGCTTAGAAGCGTTCATAGTTTTATCGTGTCACTCTTTCTCTCTTTTTCAAAGTTATGTTCTACTTCTGGGGAAATTAAATTTCGTTCGCTCAACAATAAAATGAAAAGTGCTGCCTTCAGTTTTTGAGGGACAAATACTTTTCAGAGAGCAAGAAGCAGTGAAGTGAATCGAGCAAAACACACAGAATAAATTTTCTTTTCTAAATTGGAAGAAATAGGTCGTGTAAACACTCACGTAATGAAAGAAAATGACCCCATTTCTGAAGTACTATGGGTGCGTTTATTCGATGCACTTCATTTTTTAAGATTGACGTATCCGTATTTGAACCAAATCAGAAGATTAATAACCAGATAATGATTGTGTGAACAACAAATTTGTGCATGCTTGAATGTTATTAGAATTCATGAATTTATTATTATTCTTTTTTTTTTAAAGCAATGTGTGCCTTTGCTTTAGATAAGCGCAGTCCCGTGAAAAAAAGATACGACTCTTCATACAATTTGAAGGAAAATAAATCTAGCATAAAGGAATGAATATTACTTAACGGCAGGACTGTGGAGTCGGAGTCGGAGTCGGACTGATTTTCGGGTAAAGGAGTTGGAGACGGGGTCGTTAGAAAACATACCGACTCTGTCTCTGGGCTTCTTTTTTTCCAAAATTTTCACTAATTCTCCTTGTATTAAAAAAAAAGAAAAAAAGGAAACTACTTAATTGGTTCCATTACATGTAAAAAAGGCTTACTAATAAGAAAATAACTGCCATTGGCAACCAGCTAGTTACCGAACTTTTTGTAATCACTACCTTACGCTGCCCCCTTACTTTGTTTGTTTTATAACTTTCTTTAACTAATGGCAACAGCCAGCAAACGGTTTTGTTGCCTAACTTTTCTAAGTAAGCTCTTCCAAATCAACATTATAATATATTTTTTACTTCGATCTCAGTTATAAAATAGTAAAAGGAATGTATCCCTTGAGCGAGTAGACTCGTGTAGAAACAAGACTTACGTGTACACGGCCTCTCCCCACAATGTAGTGCCCTATTTTGTAGATGAAATATCACTTAAAATTTATTCGGGAAAATTTTCAGAATTAAAGTATTAATTTTTTAATAAACTCTGACATTAACTTAGGGTGTCACCCACCAGATGGCTGTCACCCGAAGAGGACCGCCTCTTCTCAAGAAAAATTCTTTGACTTAGCAAAAAAGCTTTTTTTTCTCTCAAGTTACAGCTTTCAGAAATTGAAAGCACACGATTGGATTAACATCTATTTGTTAAACATAAAAAGGAAGCCAATTAATCCTTTTCAGTGTTTAAAAAAATGAAATTTTTAATTAATCTCACTTTCGAAATCGCAACTGTTGGAAAATTTCATTTTGAAATCGAATTTCTCGCGTTGTATGCATCTTCGGTTTACAATAAAACACAGCGCGAAATTTCATAAAAAGGCATTAATATTTCAATCTTTGTTCAGGGGTTTTTCCTCATTTCCATGAGGAAGGAATAAAAAATAAATAAAATATTAAAGGAATTTAAAAGCCGGTGTCAGAGTTGGAGTCGCAAGTTTCAAAATCCAGGAGTTGGAGTTAGTCGTTTTCCTTCCGACTCCGCAGCCCTGCCTACCAGCGTCTGGAACAAATGCAAATAATCCGAACTTTTCTTAGACGCTTTTTGCTGTATTAATTAATCTTGCGCCAATAATTTAAAAAGATCTCCCACTCTGATCATCACGTTGAAATAAGCCATAAAATTTTTGTTTTCGCAGACATTTTAACAAATAAAATGCCTTGCGCAGTTTCTGTAGTGAATTCTTCGCTTGCATCGCATTCGTCACGGATACACAGTTCTCAAAAAATCAGATTTTAGACTAAGCAAAAATTAACTAAAGATACTCAGAGTGAATTCAAGTTGAAGAAGTTAATAATGGCGTCACTTCCGTCTTCAAATTTCTCTGTTGCCCTGTTTTACTTGTGCGCACACAGCCAAGCAACTTCCGTTTACGTTTCCGAGACAAAACCCAATGTTTCAGAAACGTTTCCGAGATATTGTGTGAAGTTCTTAAAACGAAGTTTTCTGGTATTTTCAAAAAAAAAAAAAAAAGCTATTTGTTTCAGAAAAGTTTCTGAATTTTTTTACAATGTTCGAAATCATGACTAAATCGAACAGATTTTAAACTATGTTGTTTATTTATAAAATTACTTAAAAAATTTCCCGCATAATACGTGCATCAAAATGTGGTTAAGACAAACAAAAATTTTTGAGCTCGCCAGTAGAAATTTTTACGACTGATTAACACAACTTGTTTTTTAAAAATTATTCAGCGTTATATGTGGTTGTATAAAGTCTATTGGAGAAGTGTGCATTAAATGTTTTGTATTGGAATAAAACTCAAATACCTGTGGAAATTTCAGTTTGCTTAGTGATAAATCTCTATATCTTTCATTGTGGACTATTTTCTGAGATGCGGCCAGAAAATGTCAATATACAAATGGCACTAACCGTTTTACATTGACTTTGTGAATGGTGAAGTTTAATAAGCCTAAAACAACTAAATATAAATGATTTTATTTCCAAAAATTCTGAATTTTTAGAAGTAAGAAGTTTTTTCTGTAACTATGACTACAAGTTTTGCATAAGTGATAATAAAATAGTAAATGCTTTTTAAAATATAAGTACATTTCTTAATTTTTTTTCTCACAACTTTACTTTTTCACGGTTGTTGCGATAAACATCTGATACGAACAAATTCGTTAATTCTTGGAGTTTTGTATTAACCGAGTTCAACAATGTGCTGAGACTCAGTTTTTTTCTTAAAATCATCCCCCTCTCAATCATAATAACTTTCTCTGAGTTACGATAGCAGGTTTATTACTGAAGTACACAGGACAGTGGAAGATTGTGGATTAAAAACTTAAATCCATTATGTGCTTGTCTTCACGTGGTTCTAAAAGTTTTATTCGAAATGCATTTCGCTCATACATCGTGCCATTCTTAGAAACAATTCAAACACCCAAAACTTGCGTGAAGGTTTCCAATTTGGAACACTGCCGTGATTTCCTGATAAGTTAAAGTGTCTGTTGCAATGAACGTTTGCATTTGTTTGGGGAGAGAATGGGCTTTTTTTTTTCAATTCAGAGCAGTGATTGGAAGAGGGGAGAAATTAAAACAGCTTGCTTACTAACTAAAGCAAAGTAAGAAACTCAATGATGAATTTCGTTTTGACGAAATTTTAAAAAATGGATTATTTTATTATATGAAGATGCCTTGAAATATTGATGCACATCTAAAAACAGGAGTTCTTGTAGGTGTTGCATACATCGTTGATATTACTGTGGTGAGGTAGAGCGCAATATCTACAAATTTTCCATTTTTCATTATTATTATTATTATTATTATTATTATTGCATTTTTGTCATTTATTGTACTTTAGCTTTATTGTACAAACTTGCTTACTTAACTCCGAAAATAAAGCTCGAAAACAAGTAACTGAAATTAAAAATTAAATAAAGAACTTCGACTGAGTCGCAAATGTAGAATCAAGAGGAAAATATTAAAAGCCTTATTCTACTAAAAGTCAATTGCAAGTGTTTTATTTGTTGACAAACATAAACTGGCAACAGATAAACATTTTAAATCGTTGCGTTTTCTCTCCTTGTCGGCCAACTATGAATTCGGTTACCAATTGCGTAAACAAAGACTTTATATAAAATCGGCTTAAAAAACGTTATAGTTCGAATTCTATAACATAGAAGTTCCAAACATATTCTATCAGACGTAGAAAAAATTACTCTTTATTTTGGCACTAAATTTTTAATTTATGTTTTCGCTGCAAAAATCGCGAAAAACCTTTTAGAGGTTTTAAATTAATATCTTCGTTAATTAATGTCATCCGAAGACGCAACCTAGCTAAGAACACTCCCGATCAACACTCCTTTCGAACATTATTATTATTATTATTATTATTATTATTATTATTATTATTATTATTATTATTATTATTATTATTATTATTATTATTATTTTCAAAATCGGTTCATACGTTTAGGCGCGAGAGTGCCACACTACCCCAGACAAATACACAGACACGTCAAACTTATAACCCCCTTCCTTTGTGTCGGGGGTTTAAAAGTCAGATTCCGATGTTTTCCTATTGTTCATATGAAATCCAAAATGCGCTTCTTCAAATATCTTAAAATCTAATTTCGACAGATACTGTCGTTTACCTTACCATGGCAGAGTAGTGGAGTGATGGACAAAACATTGGTCAAGAAATTTAAAACAGGGTGTTGATTGGTTATTATGGATTTTCATTTTGCTTCTTCTCATTTCGTACATAAAATCACTCAACACTTTTTACCGATATCCATTTACGTATAATAAATGATTGTTACAACATTTGAGCATATTGTGGGGTGAATACTACAATTCGGTTTTTTCATATTGCTTCGAGGAAAACTCTACAAGTTAATGCTTTTTCACAATTTTTGGAAAATGTGAAAACTTGATTTAAATGTTATTAAACGAAGGTAAACACTACCTGTAGTCAGTAGTGGTCTGTGCTTCAGTAGTGGCCACTTTAAGGTTTAAAACGCACCAGTAGTAGCCACAGTGAAGTATATTTTTAAACTGTGTGTCTACAATATTAATTACTTCTCTTGAAACTTAATGAGCGTATTATAACCCAACTCATCCTTAATCGTCCCATTTTCTGAAAATGCCAGAATTTCAATTTGTTCCATTTTTCATCCATTCTTTCCCAAACCTCAAATTTGATCCAGTAGTGGTCACTCTACAATCTGAAAATTTCAATAGTGGCCATCTGACATCCTCTCATGCGAAGAATTTACATTGTTTACTTTAAATTCAAATAACTGATGAATAAAATGGATTCAATATGATAGTTACATAAAGCACCAAGAAATTAATCACATTATTATTGTTCATTTCTTTCTTCAAAATATATGAGTAACTACTGAAGCACTGGCCACTACTGGTGTGTTTACCTTACTATTTCAAAATGTATTTAATTAGAAGTGTTCATGCCTTCTTTCGAACAAACATTTTTAACAAAAGTGAAACACTCTATTTTGCAAAATTCGTACTTATCTATTTGTAGTATTCAGCTCGTGATTTAATTTTGGAGCATCAGCTGAAGCTCAAAATTAAGCTGTAATTATTAAAATTAAAGATTCTATTCCACTTAGAATACATTTTTCATCATCTAATCAATTTAACGTACGTAATACGCAAGGGCGCCCATATGCAAAATTGTAAGGGGTGGCTCAGATATTTTTCCCACAGGTTAGGAGGGTATTTTCTCCATGCAACCCGATTTTAGGACAGATTAGAGTCATTAAAATATTTCATTTTTAATAACTTATTCATTAATGGCTGGAGAATAAATGTTTTTACATTTTTGCAAAGAAAAAAGTACCAAAAGCAAGGAAGTTCTAATTTCAAAGGGGGACTCGAGCCCCCCTTGCCCCCCTATATGGACGCCCTTGGTAATACGGCGTATGTGAAATTAAAGTCAAATTATCTCTGCTTTAATTAACGCTTCCAACTATCAGAGTTTAGGCAGGACACTGACTCCTTCAATAAGTGTACTACACAATTTCAGTTACTAAATTTCTTTCAACCAAATCTGAAACAAGACTTCAAATCCATGTGTATTGTTTTAAGGTTTACAATAACAGTACATGAAAAGGAAATAGCAGCTTGATTATTTTATAAAAAAATAAAGGAGTTATTTTGAAAACATCGAACCACATTAGTTTATGTTATTAAAAAATTCAATGCAACTTTATTCAGGCATGTACAATTTTTGTCTAGTTTTTCGGAAAAAAACCTCGAACCTGGACACACATTTCCAATTGACCACATGAATCAACCAATAACCCTTCTAGAATCTAGAAGATCAATTAGTTGATTATGGAGAAATAATTCCAGCATAATGTTTCTTATAAGCCACCTATTTCAGTATTCGAAAAAGTAAAATACTATGATCCTATGCATGCTACATTTCCAGAATTCTACTTTATAACGAAAAATAAGATTTCTGTTTTCGTTCAATTTTTGAGGAACTGCATTCACTGAAAGTTAAATTTAGATTAGTCTCTATTCCGGTAGCGAGAAAACTGCTACGTCTACAGCAATTTACATTTAAATCAGTTTACTTTTCTAGTAATTCATTTCTATATGAAGATTAATATATATATATATATATATATATATATATATATATATATATATATATATATATATATATATATATATATATATATATATGATACATTTTACTGATTGCTGAAACATTCATTTGAAATTTTATCACTCTTACCAAAAAAGCCAGGTCGTCTACACGTAGTAAAATAATGTCCAACCCGAAAGAAACACTGACATTAAATAGATCGTACAAATCGGAGACTTTGGATAGTAAATAGATACAGGGCAGAATTTTACGACTTCGGTAAGAAGAGCCCTGAACTTAAAAGAGACTTCATTTCCTCTTGGGAAGACCAAGTAAAGGAGCTACTATTGGCATGGAGTGGAGTAGGATTACTGTCGCTGCAACTGAAGTGAATTTTAAAATCCTATTAGAATCCGATGTTAAAAAATCAAATTGAAAATCAGCTAAAATATTCTGTTTATTGTCGAAAAATAATAACTTTAAAATTAAATCTCAACTTAAAAAACATTACTTAACTTGAAAATAATAACCTAACCTTAAAATAATTACTTAACATAAAAAATGATTCTTAATTTAAAAAATAAATCTTAACGAACTTCAAAAATAACTGAACTGAACATAAATAAGAGAGGAGAGTGTCCCTTGGGCTGTTTCACAGGAACCTAGGCTATCTCTATTGTATACATATACATTGACACCATAGACACTTTGCGGTACCCCTCGCCTCTTTTTGTGACACCCCAGGGTCAGGGCCCGATTAAGATATTGGGAGTACCTAGACCGAACAGTTTTTCGGGGAACCCCTGTAGTTAAACCTTACAATTTTAGCTTTATTAGATTATTGACTAAAGCATAGACACTTTGCGGTACCCCTCGCCTCTTTTTGTGACACCCCAGGGTCAGGGCCCGATTAAGATATTGGGAGGCCCTAGACCGAACAGTTTTTCGGGGAACCCCTGTAGTTAAACCTTACAATTTTAGCTTTATTAGATTATTGACTAAAGCAATTTTAGCAATTTGGGGGACCATAAAAAGTGGGGGTTCCTGGACGGCCTGGTTAGCTTATTCAGTGATCAGGTCCTGCCCAAAATACCGTGACGCCCAGTTGGGGAGCCCCTACTAAAAACAGTCTCATTGCCCGCAAATGATGTCACTCTTTGAGGGGGGGGAGCAAGAGGGTCGTGAAATTGTGAGTTTGTGACAAGGTTAAGGAGGGGGTAACTAGAAGTGTGACAACACACATTTCTTTATGAGAATATGCTTATGAAAAAAAATGCGACATGTCAAGGAGAGAAGTAAAGTGAAGTATGCAGGGCTGTGCGTAGAAATTTTGGGGCCCGTCAGAAATGACTTTTCTGGACCCCCCTCCATATTGTTTACCCCTATATTTCATGCCTATTTTTAAAAATATTAGGTTCCCTTCAGGCTCGGGCCCGGGACAACGGTCCCTCCCCCCCCCCCCCTATGCACGTCCCCGGAAGTATGACGCTTAGACAAAGGGAGAGGGGTGTCAAAATCTTGAAAAAAGTGTGACTTCATTTATGAACAGCCCCCAAAAGGGAACAAACCAACAATAACTAATTATGGTTCTTTTGTTCTTTAAATAATGGAAGAGAAAAATCGATTTTATTTTCTACAAATCGGCTATTTTTGTAGTTGTATTATTGTCTTCTCGGTCATCATAAATAATATCCAACGACATAAACTTATTGGAAGGCGCCAAAAAAATGTGATGCCCTTTTGCCATTTACGACTTATTCAATAATTCAAAAAAGGCACAAATATGAATGGGTCATTAAACATTTGGGGCTATGGACCGCGTCGAGATGGATTCGGGGATCCGTCTCTAGGTCAGTGGTTTTAGATTTTTTTTTCTTTTTAACTTGATTTTCACATCACTTTTCCAATTCATCCAATTGAAAGGTGCTGATGCATTTCGGCGTAAATGTCAAAAGTTGATTATGGCGGTAAAAACATTATAAATTGCTGGTTATGTTTTCAAATTAGAAAAACTTATTCAGATAGCTAATTTCTCAAAGAATACACTTTATTAAGGATACAATTAACACTTTGTCGAAACAAATTGAAATGTTTATATGCGTACATTATATGTGTATTTTCTACATGAAGTTTTCTATTTAAAATCATCTATATTAGATATTTTTCCTGAAAAAACGTGGAAAAAAAAACCGTTTTTTAATGTAAAATCTGCTTGAGTTAAGCTTTGAATGAACGCAAACGATTTGTAACCATGACGATAAAATTTTTCAAGGATTGGATGTTGCAAGTTATTATTCTATTATTTAACTTTAAACGCTTAGCTGTGGTGGTTTTGAATGATTTTAAGTGCATTTAAATTTGATGCTTTTTTTTCTTTTGAAAATAACCTTTTGACGGGCAGTTGTAGCCATTATATCAGATTTCTTTCTTACTACTTAATGGAATATGCTTGGAGCTTAGATAAAATTATGTGTGTACATTTGAATTAGCGAAAGAGAATCTTTCTTTTTATTTCGGAATAGGAGGAGAAAGTTACATTTTCTCAAAGAGTTTTTTATTCATTTTTTTTTTTAAACTTCATAGCACGAGCACAGTCGGGCCGGTACAGCTAGTTTTGAATAAAAACACAGCAACGTTGACAATGGGAGGAAAATGCAGTTGAAAATTTTTAAACATTACATTTGCGTGTTTTGTTATTTATTTAAATTTAAAATGACAAATGTTCTAAGTATTGAAAGTAAACATAGTACACATCTTCTGTCCCAGCTATCTTTTATTTTGTTCTTAATGAAAATTTTTTATGGAACCGATTACAGAAATAGTCTTTATACTTTTAGTTCATTTTACTCCTCCAGTACGAATTTCACTCATTTAAACAAATTGTCAAACCAAGCCAACAAACTGTCAACGTGTTGCATTTTCTCACATTGAAAAAAAAACTGCAGCTATACCTATGGTGGGCGACAAAAATTAATCTTCTCTAAGAAAATCTTGCAAAAGGAGAATCTTCGCAACATAACGTTCATCTAAAAATTGGAAGAATATACTGTTTAAAAAAAATCTATAAGTCGATAAAGAAATACATTTTACTTTTCTTTTCCTGTGAGAACAAAAAGCTCTCCAATTAATTGAATTTACAGTAGTGTGCTAAACAACACATTTATTTTTCTTTTCCCTCATTGATATTTCGATTCATTATTTTTTTAGAGGACGTTGCTAGAAAAGCATGTGGGAAATTTTTTTAACAAACCATTTGAAGGAAACTTTAAATTGAAAGTGTGATGGGTTGAGCTATGTCATTCAATTGGCGAGGGCTATAATATAGATAGAAACTTGAAAACAAAATTTGATATTTAAGTTTCGATGGGAGAATTTGGGTGGTTTTCGAAGGGTCATTGTTTAGACTGTGGATTTTTTTCATAAAACTTGGTATTGTAAGCACATGTTTTATAGTAGAAATTTTCAAGCTTTCTTGTGGCAGTCAGTCTAATGTCTTAAATACAAAATTATGGTTATGTATCATAGTTTTCGCCACAATATTGTTAATATAAAAGGATAAATACAACAGTTCGTTAAAGATCACACATGAACAACCTGCTAGTACTTTAAGATGTTGTTTTTTGAAGAATTATTGCATCAACAGTTTTTACAAATTTTTCTTTATATTCTTTTTTTGGACGATTTTAAAGAACGAAAAATATTTTGAGAAATAAAAAGTTTCCAACAGTTTAACTAGAATAGTTACTTTAAAAGATAGCTGAAAAAATCGAATCTTCGTAAGATCTGAATTTTTCAAAAAAATTCTCGCTGCTTTTGTAAAAATAGAGCCAGTATTTCAACAAAAGAATTCTGCTTTTCTAGAATTGTTTCTCATAGCCAGCTCCAGCCGATGCTATTCAATTCTAACGCTGTTCAATTTTACTACATAATTTTTTTCTCCCTCTCTCCCAAGAGAGATTACATTTTTGGCACGATCACCTACTTGGCTTCAAGCCAATCAAAGGAAGTGAGATGAAACATCAGTAATGTTTGTTACAAATAGGATTTTAATAAAATAAAGTAAGGAATGCGTTTTGTCGAGTTATATTATTTTTCGTTGATAACTTGCAATCTGAAATTAAAATTTAAAAATTTTTGTGGACATGAAACAAAAGAACTGAAATTATAATTAGTACTTCTTATGGTTCTGAGTTTAAAAAATACACATTTGAATTTTAAAAGACTGGTTTTGATGAGAATAGTAATGAAATGTGGGGCAATGTGAAATAGTTAAGATGACTGAGGTTTTTCAAAATGAACAAATTGGAAATTTGTTTTGAAAATTACAGAAAGAACATTGTATTTTATAACAAAACTTGCATTGAAACTTTATTTTTTATTTTTAGCAGTAAAATTGTGCCTTCAAAAAAAGTGGAAAATTTTCACATTCTTTTTTTTCGTCGGGCAAAGTGAAAAATGAAATATTTTTCGAATAAAATATTTTTTATGGAAAAATATTTTTGAACAAAATAATGAATAAATAAAAGGATAATCAGTAAATGAAAAGCTTTTGAAACAAGAAGCTACAATAATTAATTTATTTATTTATAAATTAATACATAAGGAAAAATAAGTGAGTGGATGAAATAGTGAATGAATAGGAAATTAAGTGGAAGAATGAATTAATAAGTGAATTATTAAATGAAGGAATGTAAATAAATTAGTTAATATTTGAATACGTATTAAGCGATTTAGTAAATGATTGTATGAGTGAACGAAATGAACTATTTCACTTTGCCTCATCCACTTTGCCCCGCATGCACTTGACTACTTGTGGAAAATATTAAAAATACAAGTAAGCTAAATATTCACTATAATATTAAAATCTGTTCGCGTTCGTCTGTCTGTCTGAAGATCGATCTTCTCGAAAACCGCTGTGAAGCGAGAGTCAAACGAGATCTCGTAATTGTGCGACTTTAATTAGCGGAGATATTAATTACAACGTTAATTAACGTAACGCTATTCATGAATTTTTATTTCTTTCCTGTTGCCATTTTGCATATGAGTGAGCAAGTAAAATTCTAATAATTGTTTTAAAAGAGATTTTTTTGGCTGCTGTCCAAATCTTAAAACAACATTTCCACCTAGAATTTCATTTTAAATTAGTTTAAAATTGGTTGCTCTATTCAGACATAGCCTTTATTTTATCGTCTGTCCTTTTCTTATTTTTTACATTCAACTTTCTTAACTCTTTTCAACGTATGAAAGTTGTTTCTTTAGTTATGTTTATTGATTGTAGTGTAAGTTTATCATTCACCGGCCTCATATTTTGGTACATGTACCTAAGTGTATTTAGGATGTGCGACTAATTATGTTTATTTTGCTGGACTTTTTCCCGTCACATGGGTGAGTTTTCGAATTGTAATAACTCTCTTTTTAATTCCTGTTTCTATTTTTGAAATACAGTTTGTATCGATAAAAGAACATGTTAAATTAAGATTGTTTGGATTTCTTTAAATGAAACAGAGTTGAACAAAACAGATTGTTTTTAAGGATTTTAACTAAAGCTAAATTGGAATCTGATGACTTGGTAATAAATTAATGCTTATTAGTATTTATTTAGTCTTGGTGCTTTAGTTTCACGTAATCAACCAAAAAGTGCGTGTCATTTTATGTAAAAAGCTGATTGTAATTGTACATAAATATTTCAGATATAGTCTATCAGATGTAATTCATTTTAACATGAGCACATATTATAGTTGATAATGCATATATTTTCATCTTTTGTGCTAATTGAAAATACTCATAACTTGTATCATTGACAACTATGATTAACGTTAAAGAGATTTTTGCCAAAAATATGCTCTACTCGTGTTTTGCAAACCTTGCATTACGCGTATTTATTTACTTCTTAGCGCTTTAGAAACTGATGTCAGAGTAATACAAAAACATCAATTGAACATCTCTTTCATGTTTTAAGTAGCCCGTGCAACGCCGAGCACGCAGCTGGTTAACTAGATAAATACTGCACTGAATATTAGAAAGTCTCAATTAATATTTAAAATGTTAATAAAAACAATTTTATCATTTCATAATAACAAAAATAATTTTTGACTTACAACAAAATATTACAATTTCAGTGTTAATTTTTGAAAATTGCTTTTAATATATGTTTTGAACTTCAGAAATTTTTTTTTGTCTGGAATAGACTGCATATGCTACTGGATAATTAAAATATTACTAGGTAAGTGGCATTAAAAGCGGGGTAAATATTTCACCATTTCACTTGGCCCCGCTATTTCACATTGCTCCTCATTCCCCTTCCTATTGCTTCAGATTTTGCAGTTCAATATTTAAAAGGTTAAACTAAGCTTGTTACTCGACTCTACATCAATCATTTGAAAAAAGAAACCGCTGTTGCTAATTTGTTTGGATCTGCTTATGCTGTCTGTTACATTCTTCAGTAGCAAACGTTTCTTGATTTGCATTGCTTTTTCTCTCAAAAAAAGTCATCTTTATTGGATCGGACAACTATTCCTCCAAAACAACAACTTTGATCATTCGCATCTATCACATCAGCCTTTGAAATTTGGTACCTCAGTATAACGTTTAAAAAAAAAAAAAAAAAGTCTACGTTTTTTAAAGGTCAAATGATTGGAAATAAACATGGTAATTAATATAAACATTACCTCTAAAGCTAAATCAAGTAAGTTCGATGCTGTGCAATGCAAACTTTGCAGGTTTATTCTTCGGATAAGAAACACAATGTTTTAACTAAAACACAAATGGAGGTTTATAAAGCAAATTTCAAAAATCCAATGTAGGGATATGATGTTGTACTCTCTTTTAGACATACTTAACTTCATTAAAGTTATTTATTTATTTTTGAGGGAAACAAATCAATAACATTTTCACTGAATAACAAGCATGTTAGTTATGCTTTTCCAATTAAGAGATTAGTTAGAACGCTTAATATGTCATCGCTTCGCTCATAGTGATTCTTAAAAATAGTGACTTTTACGAATGAAAATGAAAACTAAACATGTGTGTCCTAAACAGTGGCGTTACCAGGAATTTTTTTTTATTTTTTGGAAGGGATGTGGTTAAATTTCGGATGGAGGATATGGTTAATATTAGTCCTTTTCTGTGGTCAAAACAGTTAAATTTTTGATTTTCAAAGGTGTATGTATCTCAAAATCCCTCACCCCTTGGATGCACTCCTCTTCCTAAATCTTATGTACGAGATGAATTCATTTAAAGCGCATAAAGTTACTTCTCATAACATTCACTCGTGTTTGAAAATATTTTGCCGAGATCCAAGTATCAAAAGATTTTATAAAGCAACCAAATATAGCAACCTTTCGTTTTTAGGAACACAAAAAAATTTTGCGATCGGAATATTATACAGTGGTTAAGTTAAATAAATACCTTTGTGCTGAAAAGTAAAACAAGAAACAACAACGTCAAAAAGCACAAACTGCAGATTACTGCAGACACGTGTTTCGGCGTTACAAGGAATGCCTTTTTCAATGAAAAAGAAATGAGCTTTATGGATGAAAAGATGTCCGACAAAAGTCGGATGCCATAGCGAAATTTGTTAACCTTAAAATCTACCGCCCTAGATGGTGGCACAGGAGCCGGGACAGTCCGAAAGTAACTTTCATCCGGTTGGGGGGAAAAAATGCCAAAGTGCAAAATTTTAAGTGAAATCAAGCAGTGTACAACACTTTGTACTTGAGTACCATAAATACATTGGATTGAGTAATATTATTGAGACTCGTTTTTATTTGTTTTTTATTTGAAGGGGCTCGGGGTAGAAATGTGACAAGCTGCAAGGAGTGACATTTCGATCAAAATTTTTGTTTCTCATAACTAAAATTGAAATAAACATGACAATGGATTATGTCATAAAAAGTAGTCGAAAACTTTGTACTGCATAGTGAATAAAATATGACAACGTGTATAAGTACAAATTGAGAATGAAAAAAGGTTTAAAAACCAGCAAACAGCTGTTTCGGCACTCTAAAATACAAGTGCCATCATCAGTGCATTAAAAAAGAAGACAATAGTCGGGGTGAACCTGTCTTCGTTTTTAATGCACTGATGATGGCACTTGTATTTTAGAGTGCCGAAACAGCTGTTTGCTGGTTTTTTAACCTTTTTTTCATTCTCAATTTGTATTTATACACGTTGTCATATTTTATCTACAATGGATTATGTCATTTGGAGAAAAACATATCTGTTTTTAGTATTGCAGAATATAGAATGCATAATACTTTTGAAAAGTTTAAATATTTTTCACAAGTTGGAAATTGGCCTACTGAAAAATTCACATCATTTGGAACACAGTAAAATCTGTGAAGTTGACCACCCTTGTAAGTTGACCACCTGTCTAAGTTGACCGCTTTTTTCAGGCACGGAATTAGCGCTTATCATAAAAATCAACCTTTGTAATTGACCACCTGTTTAAATTGACCACTTAAGTAGTGCACCGCAAGTGGTCAACTTACACAGGTTTCACCGGTGGAACCTGTGTAAGTTGACCACTTGCGGTGGACTACTTTAGTGGTTGAAGAGGATTTTCGCCCCTTCTTCTTTGTCATATTTTTCATGTATCACTTTTAGAAGGGAGAGAATTGAAGAGACTACGTTCATTCACAACACACAAACTAATTTATTTTCTATATACGGAAACAGTATACATGATGGGCAGCCAATTTGCCCTTTATCCCGAATAGCGGTCAAGAGATATCCATAAATTTATCCCGCTATTCGGTCAGGAGATTTTTTTTCACAACATGCCTTCATAACTGCCTATAGCCATATGAACTCAGGCGCTCTCATGCATCTGCGCAGAAGTCAATCGCGTAAAGCCCCATTGCGCAATTATGGAGATCCCGAGTTATTAATCTTGGGATCCCTGTCAAGTTTTACGCAATGTAACCACGTGGAGCATATAATTTCTTACAGTGGTCTACTTAACAGATGGTCAACTTACAGAGGTTGATTTCTATGATAAGGGTTGATTCCGTTATTGAAAAAAGCGGTCAACTTAGACAGGTGGACAACTTATAAGGGTGGTCAACTTCACAGGTTTTACTGTATTACATTCTTGCCCCCGAGCATCTCATTTGCTTTTTATGCATTTGAAGGTAAAGGGTAGAAAACTGCACGTTTTTCATTTTTCCTTTTTATTGTCTTTATTGTCCGCTGTTGTACTTTAGCTTTTTGCACATTCTTGCTAATTTGCTTTCTGCTGAAAATAAAGCACGGAAAAAAACATCCAATTTCAGCATTTCAATTTTGTAAGTATCGAATCCAAAAAGTGTTTCTTCAAACAGCTCAAAAACTCATTTCTACAGATACTGCCCTTTTCCTTATCACGGCAGAATATTATGTTTCAACAAAAACAAGATAAAAAAGTAACTTTTTCCAGTGAGAGTAAAAACGAAACTTGAAAATGATCTTGATTACGAATGTCAACAAGACGTCATCTTCCTTCTTCGAGGAACGAAACTCCTATTCTGAATTTTAATCGCCAACTTCTGACAACAACAAATGTCAGAACACAGGGTTCACTGTTCCATCGGGAAAAAATGCGGAAGTCTGAGCTGCCAAACTCCGTGTCCGCCTCATATTATCACTTTGCAATCTCTGTAACTTTTCCTTGAGAAGTCGCAAGATGAAATCTCATTTCGCTCGGCATGTGAGCTCGTTTAAAATCTGGAAAAAGAAATCTGACTTTTATCCGTGAGCAGCATAGGGCGATTCGTCTTCAATGCTGAAGACGTATTCCTGGCACTGAGTCAAACGGGTTGAGCGCCGTGCATGAGTCAGTGCGAGAAGAATGGCAGGTCGTATTGCATAAATGCCACCCTAATGAAGATTTACTCAACATTTAGCTGTCGGTGGTTTCAGAAGCACGATGTTGGCAGTGTATCTTTCCTGCCAACATCTTGTATTTTCACGCTCTTTGGCGCAGTAATGATCTCAAGCAGCCAAGAAGGTTAAGGATTAGTGTGATGAGTTGGATTGAAATTACTTCAAATCTATTTGGAAATTTATTTTCGTATTTAACTAGTGAAACAAGTACGTATATGTAACAATGAAATAGCCAACGTTTCATAGCACAATTATTCAGATTATTTGATACACGTGTTTCGGGGTTCTCATAAATCACTCTTTCAATTCAAAATTTTGGAGCGAGATTTTGGATGTAAAGACATCCAGTAAAAGTCGGATGTTTTTACATCCGACTGTCTTTTCGTCCAAAAGTTCACAATTTTGAATTGAAAATTGGGTTTCTGCTCCGTTACACGTGTATTCAGTAATAGCATGTATACTTGTGCTACAGGAAGTTGATTGTTTCCTGTTACTTTTCGGCACAAAGGTATTCACTTTTTTCTTAAGTACGTATATGTTCCAAAAAAGTTAAAAAAAAAAATAAATAAATAAATAAAAAAAGAAGATTTAAATTGATTGCTTGAACGGAGAAAATTCTCAAGAACCTGGGTTGTTTGCAATATTCTTCAATTAGACTGAAAAGTCTAAAATTCACAGTTCTGTGCTCAGCTTCAGCTTTCTTTGAAATGAATTTGTCAACTTGAGAAACAATTAGGTAAAGAATTACTATTCTTTATTTTAATTTTTGGTAACGATTAAAAAGCTTTTCCAACCAAACCATTCAAACCATACACTAATAATAACTCTTATTATTAGTCTATGATTAAAATTCGCAGGGTAGAGTAAATGTAAATAAATAAATTTACTCTACCCTGCAAGTACATTGAATAAAAGCTGTAAAAAAGTTAATTAATTAATTAATACAAAAAGATTCATTTTATTCTGATACAAAATTGAGTCAACAGAGAAATTTGATTTTATATGAATCGTGATCGAGCAAGCGGATTCACTTCGAACACATTTTATCGTGCAGCTCTATTGACGTATAATCTGCATTAAAAGGAATTTCTTTTGTTTAATAATTTAAAAGTACAGTAAAACCTGTGAAGTTGACCACCCTTGTAAGTTGATCACCTGTCTAAGTTGACCGCTTTTTTCAATCACGGAATTATCCCGTATCATATAAATCAACCTCTGTAAGTTGACCATCTGTTTAAGTAGACCAGTAAAGTAGTGCACCGCAAGTAGTCAACTTACACAAGTTTCACGGTATTTTTGAAAGATTCAAACTCTTTAACATTACCACCTTCGTGAAAAAACTCAAATCTTTTTATGTAAAAAGTCAATAATGTTAAAAATTAGTTTAAAAGGGCCCAAAAAATTATTCATTGTTCAGTATCAGAAACAACGGAAAGAATGCATTGATGACCTATTACTAGATTATGAGCCATTCGAAAGAATCACTCAATAACCGAGCGTTGGATTATGAAACCATTTAAAAAAAAAAAAAAAAGATTAATATCTGACCGCTTTAAAGAATCACTCGATGGTCAGTTAATCGAATCTATCTAACGGTCGAACTATTTCTACAATCATACTAGACAAACAAAAATACCACATCCAACTGTTTCCAAATCACATCTTTGACTGTACAGCACATGCATACCAAACTCTTCAATATTGTATTGGTCTTGTCCATAAAATCAGTTTTTGTTTTCTGTGAAGCTCATCGAAGTCGCCAAAGCTGTTCCATGCTTTTGATCTTATTTTTGACTCTGCACTTTTCATGGACAAAACAACAACAAAATCAAAGCGCCACATTCGAATTCTCGAATGATTCTGAATAATCAGAATATCCCATCACGTTTATTCGAATTTACCCAACATAAGTTACAATTATGTATTAATCACGCTTCAATAAAAAACTAAATAATAATAATAAAACGTTAAAATTACTATATGTTTATTGAGGATTTCACAAGTTCCCTGGAACGTAAAATGTAAAATTTGTTTTAAGCCATTTAAAAATTATAATTTGCCCGCGTGATGTAGGTAATATTTCTTTTAGCATATTATGAAGTTTTGCTGTAAACGATAGCACATTATTTGCCGAGTTTTTACGACAGACAATTTGATTCTCCATGAAAACTCATGTCATCTTTACGAATTGCAATCAGTGAGATGAGATGGCGAACACAACATTTTTAAGCCCATAAACATTTTTTCTATTCACGACTCGGATTATTTCAACTTAGAAACTTTTATCGATCATAAAAAAAGTAGAAACTTTAGCGTGTCTTTCTTTTGTGAATAATAAATTTTAGAATTTCATGCTCTGTTATGACAGCATTTAAGCACATAAAAATCTTAATCATTCGACGGAAGAAAAGAAATAAAAACAAACTTAAATGGGGAATTTTAAGAGTACTTCCTTTTGAAAAAGAATAGAAAAATAAATTCTTGTTTAATGTACATAACTACACAACTAAAAGCTAAATAAATTTTAAAAAATACAGTACAACGTCAAAAATCCAAATGAACACCCATAAAGTTTTAAAAAATATTCCTTCCTGTTCAGCAAATAGTAAGAGTTAATTTTTGTGAAATTTTGTTAAAAATTAAATAATTACATATTGTAGCGCTATGTATGGTATGTACGTACGCATTGTATAACCACTCTATTTAATTAAATTGCTTAATATTTTCTTAAAAGATATTTTCTTGGTTATCTTCGAAAATCCGAACAATATGAAAATCCGAACTACCTATGGTCCCAATTAGTTCGGATTTTCGACGATCTACTATAAGTAATCATAATAAGTAAAATAAAGAAGAGAGAGAGAGCGCAAGCGCAGTGATATAGCATCCTTCTTGAAAAAAAATCACAATTGAAGGATTAATTTGTATTTTCGTTTTTTCTTTTCCGCTGAGCTATATAAAATATATAGTATGTAATCAACTACAGTCGGACCTCCATATATCGAACTTCCACATATCGAAATTTTCTATGTATCGAAATTCCAGCACGTTTCCATGTTCATTACATAGAAAAATTGTTTCTATATATCGAACAAATCTCTATATATCGAAAGTTTTCTCGATACATTCGTAGATTTTTTTTTCCGCTGTAGAATGTTTGTTTCATGAAAAATGAAGGTTAGGGGAGAATATTATGTTCACTAAAGGTTGCTATGAAACTCATATGGAATCTGGGGCTGAGAGGTGTGTAGATAGGTCGTTGTTCCATCTGGAGCTCTTAAATTCCGTCAAGTTCATTTCGAATCTTATTACCAGTAACACCGTAAAATCAGTTTCAAGTTATCCCTTTTGTCTGTTGATTGTCATTTTTAATCTTTTAACTTCAGTAAAAATTATTCAAGTTTTTCTTTTTCTCTCGATCACATTGTCAAAACGAAATACCCTAATGTTGCGGATCAAGTTGAATTGACGAAAAATGAAGATGTGTGAAGACGCAAAAGTGTAATTTCTATTAATTTTTTAATTCTTAACTTTTAATCCGATGCTCGTTTAAATTAGAAGTTGGGTTTCATGCACGAAAATTAGTTTTAATTTTAATGTTTTAGGATATTTTTATGATAAAATAAGATTGTGTTTCCATATATCGAAATTTCTATATATCGAATTTTTTTCCGGCAATTTGCTACTTCGACATATGGAGGTCCGACTGTACTATACAAAATAATACAACTACATAAAATATATAGTATATACTATATAAAATAAATACAACTATATGAAATATATAGTATGTACTCAACTGTATGTAAGAGAATAATTTTTAAATTAAAATGAAACAATTTTCCCGAATTCTTTAAAAGATTCGTTGTTTCGAAAAACTCGTTCTTGCGTTATGGGTCATTGTCACAAAAATACTTCAAAGCGTCACCTCAGAGCAACAGCAGAACATCTAATCTCAGGAAACATTAAGTTACCTACTGTTGCTTCGAGTGAGGCAACGAAATGTTACCCGAGACTTTTCAATTTAATTAGTCAATTTTAATAATCTCAACCTACTAACCAGATTCTTTTTTCAATGATTCCTCATTTAAACAAGTATTAATGGTTTGCAAATAAGTAATTTATGGAGGTTTATAAAAGATTTTGGATTGCTGCATGCAACAGAATGGAAAATAAGCTTTTAAAAAAATCGGTTAAATGACAAAGAGAAGTTGCAATTGCAGAACAAGCATAAAGTGAAATTGTTATTATGTCAACCATTTCAAGGAAAACCCCCTCTTTTTATTGACTTTTTTCTGTAAGGACTTTTACAGTTCAAATCAACTATTGGTAACTTAAAAAGAAGAATAAGACACACCTTAAGTTAAATAAATACCTTCTTGTGTAAAAAGTAAAATAAGAAATAACAACGTCAAATAGCAGATTACTGCAGACACGTGTTTCGGCGTTACAAGGAACTCCTTTTTCAATGCCAAAGAAATGATCTTCTGGATGAAAAGACTTCGGCTTTTGTCGGATGTCTTTTCCCTTATAAGCTCATTTCTTTTGCATTGAAAATTGCGTTTTTTGTAACGCCGAAACACGTATCAGCAGTAATCTGCAATTTGAGCTATTTGACGTTGTTATTTCTTATTTTAACCACACCTATTTAAACACACCTTGTTTGTTCACTGGAGAATTCAAAGTAACTAAGCACTCAAATTATACAACGTAGTATTCTGAAATACAACCAGATACAGTGTAATTTTTTATTTAAAAATTCAAGAATATAGAATACATCATGTATTACAGTAAACCTTATTAATCCGGATTCCAGTAAACCAGCCTTCGCATAGTCTGGACAGCTATTTTGATGCACATGCTGTATAAATTAAAAGCCAGTTAGAGCAATAATGTATTTTGTATTTTTGTAATTTTCTCTTTGCAGTTTTACATTTCATTCTGTAGAATTCAATAGTTAGTTTTTACTGTGTAGAGTACATAGTTTGTTTATTCTTCGATTCAAATGAGGCAGTGATAAGCAAAAGGGATGTAAGTACCAAAATTAAAAACTTGGAGATGATCAGTAGAAATAGAAATGGCAAGAGATGGTACTATAGTGAACTCAGTAAGAACTGATAGTGGAACTAAATAAAGCAAAGTGACACTTGGCGATAACGTTGCCTGATTGGCGATGGGATGGCGAAAACAGCGCCAATCAGATAAACGAAATGTTCCGGAGAAGAATTGCCAATCCAATGATAAATTCATGGAAGTGGCATATATTGGCGGCAAACAGCAATCATCTCTGTTTACTTCCACTATCATTCTCCCTGAATGCACTATTATAGTTCTGGTGCGTGCTGCTATACATGATTGATTTAGAAAATAAATTAATGAAAGCCTGCCTAAGATCTGAACATGAAGCGCATTTTACTCGAAACTTTATAAAGTCTTCTTACATACATAAATAAAAATACTTAGACCAACAAGTCTACCAACAAGTCTACTTACACTCCTTTGCTTCTCACTGCCTCAAAGTCAATCGATTGGTTACTTCGCTCAATCCGTACTTTCATGAATTCGGAATACCTGGATCCCCGCCCGGATTAACGAGGTTGATATTTACCTATCGAATCGCTCATTCAAAAATTGATCCAATCACCTCAAAAATTGGAAAGCAGGGTATTGACATAGGGAAAATGTGTGTTTGTCAGTCTTTATTTATTTTTGAAAGAGATTCAAGAGCTTTTTTTATGGAAGAAATACATTCGCTGCATTGTTTAAAAAGTGCCACTACTTTGTGTGGAAATTAATTTTTACGGATCAACTTCAACAGGTGAGAGAGACGTATTTTGTTTTTAAAAAATGAACTTTAAATGCAAAAAAGATATGCTACAAATAACTAGCAGTCTTAGATAATTGACAGAAATTGATCAAACGCTAGAATGTCGATGTTAGTATACGGGAGAATAGGCTCGTTTATTTTTGGACGGAACTTGTTCTCATTAAAATTCTGGGTGCTTTGTTCAATTTTCTTTCAAAAATTAAGTTTTTCAAAAATAAAAAGAAAGAAAGTAAGAGGAAAAAAGAAAAGGAATAGCAGCAGTGAGTGAGAAAAAAACTCACACAAAGAAAAAAATTAGAAAAATTTTCTTCAAAAAACGTGTATAGAACATCATTTTTGAGCAATCACGATTGCTTATTGTTCTCACTTGACAGTTTTGAATTTCTATGATTTTATTAACCCCCTCCCCCGCCTCCCTCTGCACCACCACCGTCGACCGGCCTCACGATGCTGCTCCTCATGCTAAAACCGTCTCCAGGTTGCGTCACTTACTTCCCTACACTTACACACACACACACACACCTACTCACAAAAACACATATGCACACGCATACATGCAGACACCTACACATACACACACAAACACATACACACACACACCTACACATACACACAACTACCCACACATAAACATACCCCCACACACAACTACCCCCCCCCCCACACATGCCTACACACACATACACATACCCCTCACACACAAACACACACGCCTACACACACACACACTCGTGATTGCGAAAAACATAATTTGAATTCAAGATGTCTAAGTTCAAATTATTTTTTTTTTACTTTTTTTTAAGCAACTTCATTTTTTTTCTCGAACGCTGACATTCACAAGATCATGAATATTCAAATATTTTAGAGTTTATGAATTCCTTATGACTCAGTTTTTTTAACATCAGTGTTTTGCTAATGGTGGTATAGAAAGTGTTGAATGACAAAATTATTAAAAAATAAATTTGTGTCTGAAAATTTTTGGCTTTCGGCTGAACAACATTTAGATACAATTTTTCTTTTATTCACAGGTTAATTACTTTTTTTTTCGAAACTCATACAAGTAAAAGAGATTATTCAAACCCATTCAAGTGATAATCACTTTTTTCTTTATAAAACGAAATCAGAAAAACTGTTTACGACGGTCAATGAACTTATCAAAGGATGATACCGAGTCAGAAAGAAAAAAGTTTTTCTTTTTAACGTCTGATTGAGATTGTGCGTTTTTCCCCCTCGAAAGAAGATAATAATTTGATGTGTGTGAGTATAAGAGAGGTAAAAATAATACACACAAACACGCATATTTATTTATTCGTAAATTATTATTATTATTTTTAATGGTTTTCAAATCAATGCAATGTTTATGTTTTTATGCGTACAATGCATGTTTTATATTTGGCACCCAAGGGGTTGCCACTTTGGGTTTATTTATTTATTTATTTATTTTTTGAATAATTAATGCCTCGAAAGGTTCTTGACAAACATCAAGCTTCGAGATTAAAATTATGGTAATTACGCGAGGTATAAGTCCTTTGGATCAACTATATTGCGTTCACTGAAAAATAGATCAGAAAAACGGTATTTGGCGGAGTGTGTTTAGCGTAGAAAATAACAAATCAGCGTCAAGTAGACGGTGAACATTGTTTTTTTTTAATCAAGTTTAACTATACGATTCAGTCTTATTAGCACACATGCGTAAAATCACATTTGAACCCACGTGACTTGACTAGGAGTCACATGCATCCACAAATACATTTATCACGATCAATTGCGTTTGAAACCACGTGATTTTTCGATATACTTTTTAGAGCGGTATTTGGATTTTAGCCAAATTAAGGAATTTTCTTATATGCGCAGTAGCCCTCCCTAAATCAAGTCCTCCTGCGAAAACATCACGGGAGTCTGAGAACCAGCGTTTGTCGATATTGAAGTAGTCAGCTTGCTGCAATCGCGGTAAAACGTTACAAAATAAATCATTTTAAGCCTTTATTTTCTGACGGTACTTATCAGTCACGTCAATTTCGTCATGGTGTTTACTTCAAGCGTTTTAAAATCCTGCGAAATTTTGAGGTTAAAATTTCTACGCACTTCGCGTTCTTCAATTTTGGAATGGTAAGGTAAAGTGCCGTAAAGCTGACGCTGACACAAAAAAAACCCCCCCCTAAATCTGAAATCTTTAAATAACACAAATGTTTAAAGCATTGTCAATTTTCTAAGAATTATTTTTTTCTCATTAAGAAACTTTTGATCCATTGTTTGATAACTTGAACCGTACATTGCACCTTCCACGCTCTGCGGCAGAAAATGGTCCATGTTAACGAGACAGCGATTGCTTTCATTTCTTTCTCCTTCCTTACAGCTGGCTCGGTGGTCTAGGGGTATGATTCTCGCTTTGGGTGCGAGAGGTCCCGGGTTCAAATCCCGGCCGGGCCCAATGCATCCTTTTGCACTCGAGGGGTACGCTATCTTTTCTATATGAATTTTGAATGATGTCGCAATGATCCAAATAATAGTCATGGACTAACTTTTTTTTTTTGCGAAGCATTATAGGTTTGATTCATAAAAACTAAAAAATCGCCCGTCGTCGGATGGAAATTGTTTCTACAATTGAACGAAGCAATTGACTGTTTGGTGATATTTTGATAGTTGAAATTTTAACCCTCCAGTGGATGAACCCTAAACTCCAGTAGATATCGTTTATTGTTGACCACTTTTCCTTTACTTCATTCCCCTGAAATGACACAATCTTATCAGTAAAACAGTTAAGTTACCGGATCCAATTCCGCCTTGTGGCAATAAAGCATTTCCCTCTATTTAAAACACTACCAAAAGATATTATCAAATTATCATTCCGTGGCGCGAGTTTCTTTGTTGATGAGGAGCGTTACTCAATCATTGACTATTATATAAATGAGGATTTTCAGACGCATTTTTGCTTGCGAGCTGTTGCCAAATGACGATTGTGAATTTCAGCCCTATTTTTTTACGTCATAATTTTTCAAAGATTTCATTGGCTGCGGCGACACAATCATTGCGTTTTAAAATTGAATTTAGATCTAATGCTCTTCTTTTTAATGTGTGATCATAAAACATTATATTTGCTACTTACGCTGTAACAAGTGTAAAAAGCAAATATAATATGGAAAGGGGGGAAGGAACTACGGGAAGAAATTCATTCATCATTCCTTCTCCATAGTCCCTTTGTTTTAAAAGCTTCTTTAACAACTATTGTTCGAAAGCGGATATTCCGTCCCTTTCCCAATGAAAATTGAGTGTTGCTTTTTAACACATTGGAAGTGCATACTTTCACCTCCGTAGAACAATTCACCCATTCCATATTAGACTGACCTATATTCAGTTTGTCAAAGTTTATTTCAACCACACATTCTGACCCAATTACTAATTTAATATCGAAGACGTAAAATGTGCACGAAAGTAGAAAGTTTCCATTCACGTAAATTTCTCCTTCCTAACAGCGGCCATTCCAAAATACTTTTCCAAACTTTTCATTCATTGGAAGTATTCTGATCATTTGTTGCATTGTTTCGTGTAATGTATTCAAGTTTGAAATACATTTGGGTTGTATTTCACAACATTTTCGAGAACATTAATAGTATACTTTATGTTTAAAGTGGGAATTCTTAGACTGTAAGAAGTGATTAAAACGAGTAATACGTATGAAATTCTCCAAGCATTTGCGGTGAAGCAATAGTAGTCGTAATGGGGTCATTTCAGAAATTTTACAAGTATTTTTTTCTGAAAGAGCACGCTTAATTGACCATTTTTAAAATAATTTGACAAAGTTTACTTTTTATAAAAAAATATTTAAATCGGTGCACAGATTCAATTTCATTTTTTACGCTTTTGCACATGACATCACAAATGAAGAAATGCCATTTACTGATGCCATTAGCGCAGAGCGCAATATTTAATTTGCTGCTAAATTATCAAAATCTGGAAATGCGGTAGACAGTAAGCGTAAACATTTTGCGCGGGAATGGAGTAGAGCGCCAAAGTACATCACTTGTGACGTCATAAAGATCACGCCTTGTTTGAAAATCGGACATCTAAAAAATTAATTAAAAAAATAACTTGAGGAAAATGAAAGTATTTTCTGGATCCATGTTATTTATATATATATAATTTTTTTTTTTTTTTTTTGCTCATTCTGTCAACTTCAGTGACTAAGAGTACAGCAGTGACAACCCCATTTTATGTGTTCTGTTCTTATTAATAAGTGGAAGTTCTTATCTTTGAAAAACTGAATTTGTTTTTGATAAAAATCAAAGTTTTCGTAATCGGTATTGCAAACATGTTTTGAAACGGTGTTCTTTATTTTTCAAAACGCTCTTCCTTCTTTCTTTTCGAATTTCTATGCTCGGTAGCCGATTCTTCGTGTTTCCAAATTTATAATTTTTAATAAGTTTCAGCTTGTCTTTTCTGATTTTTTCTATCGATTAAATAGCAGACATTAATTTTATCATCAATTTTAATATTTTAAAAGTTGCAGCATAATACATGGAACAATCATCAAAAAATAAATTGTAGATGCAGAATGAAATGTGCGCAGTTGCAATTTTAGTTGAAAGACAAAGAGAAAGAAAAAAATATTTATTTTAAAGCAAACCAAAATGAGACGGGGGGGGGGGGGGAAACATGATATCCTAAATGAATTCGTTTAAGCACTTTTGCCACAAGAAATTTTTAAGTTAGATATGATTTAAAGAATAATCATTCATAATTACGGTATATAAGTGTTTAAAGTTTATAATATACAAAGAATGTACAGAAATGATGACAAGTACCAAAAATATCCTATTAGAAAGAAATTTCAGGGAAAGAAAGAAAAAATATCGCATTTTTACATGAAAAAAGCAGACGATACTATTTGTTACCAGAAACGCAATTCTGTTACTCTCTCAATATTTTAGCTTACATGAATTCGTCACACAATGATAATGGATCATGTGACTCTCTATCTACTAATTACAGAACGAATAAAATGTGCGAACGGCAGACAACGATAAAGTGAAATTGAAAACTATAATCTTGCTTTAAAAAAAAAAAAAAGAGGAAAGAAATAATAACAGTCGGGTAGTTGAAAATTTCTAAATTTGTTTACTTTGATGCAAATTTTCCCATTTTTATACGTATTATTATTAGGGCGCACCCCTAAATATGCACCAATTTTAGCAGTTCACAAATATTACTGCAGGGTACTGCAAGAATATAGAGTGAGCAGCGAAATTTTCGGCAACTCAAAAATGTTACTGCAGCCATTTCTGTGATAAAAAGAAATCTTTTAATCAGAAATATTATTATCTTTATCTTTGCTAATAATAAAGCTCAAAGTCTCTCTGTCTGGATGTTTGTGACGCGCACAGCGACTAAACCGTTCGCCGATTTTCATGAAATTCGGTACAAAGTTAGTTTGTAGCATGAGGGTGTGCACCTCGAAGCGATTTTTCGAAGATTCGATTTTGTTCTTTTTCTATTTCAATTTTAAGAACATTTTACCGAGCAAATTATCACAACGTGGAAGAGTAAATTACGAAATTATCATAATGTGGAACCGTAACATGGGCAAGCAAATGAACATAGCCAATTGGCAAGAAATTCGTCATCCATTATTTGTAAATATACAGGCGAACCAAATGACCTTTTAATTTTTAACTTCGGGCAAAGCCGTGCGGGTACCACTAGTTGAGAATAAAATACTTATTCAACTAAAATCAATAAAAATACGGTGTCAACTAAGTCAGTAAATATTTAACGCAACCCCTCCATGCTTTAGTGCAGAAGCTGATATCATTCCTACGAATACTTCATCACTGTTATTACTCGTGTTTTGAAAATTCGTTTAAAATGTTTTGTTGCCTTGGTAACGTTTGTTTAGCTCTGTTTGCGAAGATAATGTTGATCTTGAAAACTGGCAGACATTATCATGAATATTTGAACAACTTTTCCAATATTATACAGCCTATAACCTGCCATAAAATAATACGGAACTGCACTTTTGAAGGTTCAAGAGATACTTTAGCATGATTGGACGCAAACATATGATTTTGCTAAAATCCCAAAGACCTACATTGTTATATAGTGTATATTAAAATGTTTCGTTGATAAATTTTTACTGCCGAAACTAAAAAGAAAAGCAAAAAACTTTCCTTATTTTTAAAGACTAGTTGTTAAGTTCCTTTCTCTATCCTTATGTATGCGGTTCCACTTTTTAATTGTTGCAAAAAAAAAAAAGAAAAAAAAAGTGAAGAATAATTGCAATATAAAGTTAATCTTCTTTACTTATAATAAAGCTGAAAATCTCTCTGTCTGAATGTCTGGATCTCTGTGACGCGCATAACGCCTAGACCGTTCGGCCTATTTTCATGAAATTTGGCACAAAATAAGTTCGTAGCATGGGAGTGTGCACCTCGAAGCGATTTTTGGAAAATTCGATTTTGTTCTTTTTCTATTAAATTTTAATTTTACACCATTGGTGCACTTAATTCCTCTGCACCGAGCGAATTACCATAACTTGTACGAGCAAATTAAAACAGCATATTGGCGAGAAATACATCATCCATTATTTGTAAATATACAGGCGAATTAAATGACCTTTTAATTTTCTACTACGGGCAAAGCCGTGCAGGCACTGCTAGTTTTGTTAATAAAGTTAACAAACTAATTCAATTTTCGCTGTTTTTGACCATTTAAAACATTTCCAATAATACAGGGTTTTCTTTGATTCAAGTCAAGTCATCCGAGTAAAAGCGTTTCGAAAATCTTTTTTCACCATATACTTCGTCAATATTGTTTTAAAATTCGAGCATACGAATTTACAACACTTTAGAGCAGGTTAGCGCTAACGTTTTTTCTCTTAATGTGCAATACATTTATGTTAGAGCAAAAGTGAATACCGATTTTAGTTTTATTTTCATTTGTTTATTTATTTATTTTTTTACAGTAAGGAGAGGTAGCAGTAGCAAGTAAATACCTTTTTGATTTAAAAAAGTCTAATCTCAAAGGAACTTCAAAGCGAGAAAACTTTAAAATAGAATATAAAATTGTGCTTTTTTTTTAATCTAAAGACTTCTTTAAGCTTGGTTCGCACTAAAAAGCTTAAAATAAAATAAATACATGATTTCTTAATTACAACACTCGAAAATTGCATTTAATTTCAATTTCTTCATATTTAGGTAAATTCTAAAGCAGCCAATAAAATCTAATTTAAAAATATGAGAGAAGGGAAAGGCGATATACAGCTTTGTACAAATTGCTTTATTGTACCACCAATATTACTTCTTCAAAATTTTTTTAAAAATAAATTTTATTGAATGCTTTATAATTAAACATAAAGCTATTACGATTAACTGCAATTTTTGAACGTTGTAATCAAGAAACCATAACTTATTTTCTTTCGTACTTCTTTCGGAGGGGGGTCATGACCCTTATGATGACCCTCCCTTTGTATCCGCCCCTGGCGCCCCTGTTCAGTTAATGAATGTGCCAAAATTATTTCTCACGGATGAAGTGAATTTTAAGGCAGGAAGAATAAGTTGTTTAAGTTTAAGGGCATTATAATCTTTATTCGATATATTTTTTGTTCAACGTTCCCGACGGCTGCCATTTTAGCATCACAGATAACGAAGCCTTACCTCCGTTGGCGCCAAAAGATAATTCCAGCTATTGAAGATGTATCTCAAATTGGTTGTATTCCAAGGCTTGTGTGCTCTTTATCTGACATTCGTACAGGAGTCATAATGAATCACGTTTCTCTTTTACTTGTTTTCATATTTTTTATGCATATTAATTATACGCAGCAGTGGCGTATACGAGGGGAGGGTCATGGAAGTCATGAACCCCCCTCCCCCCCCACACACACCGTCGACAACAGTATCCGTCCACATTGTGTTCAAACACTTTATGCATGTAACGCGTAAACGATTACATTATCTTTTCAATTCATTAATTATTTTTGAAAGTAAATATTTGAAATACTACTTCATTCATTGCATATGAAATTAATTTGCAATCTTTATCCACAGCTAGGTGACTTATTCCTGGCCGATTTGGTGCTTTTTATTGCCCGCAAGAGGTTTCAGAAATTTTTGGTACCCAAAACCGTAGCTTCGTTCGTGGAAGGGGGGGAGGGGGGGCGTTCTTCAGCATGACCCCTCTAAAATGGTTTTTTGTATTCGCCTCTGATACACAGGGTCTAACGAAACCCAGATGACTATTTAAAAAAATGTGCATCGTAAAGACACACGAAAGAAGTGAAATTTATCTTTTCCTTTTTTCTTTTCTTTTCTTTTTGCATTCTAAACCGTCACTTTACCCGCACGTTTTCTCTCATACCAACCTCTTGTTATTTCTGCGCTTGACTTAGGCATATTCAAAACAAAATTGTTTATATAAATGAAGAAAACAGATTATAAACAAATAAAAAACTAAACAATACTCAAAACCAGTTTTCTAATTGTTGCCAAAAGCAATGAAAAAGGTGTAATTATAAAGCTAATTTGATTAATAGAAGATAACTAATCACAAGGCTGAATCTAAGCAATGTGGGTTATACTTTTAAACGGATGACTTGACTTAAATCAAAGAAATCTTCGAAAATTTGCACTATTTGAAGTGTTCAAAATGATTAACAAAACTAACTTTATAATTGCTCTGATTTTTTATTGTTTTTGGCAACAATTAAAAAACAACTACGCCACTTTCGTTACACAAAAAGGTTTAGGATCAGGATTTTAAAGCAGTCGCATAAAAAGTTTCACTTCGAAAAAATTCCTTGACGACTATAGTTCTTTCAGAACGAGTGAAAAAAATCAACTCGATTAAAATAGCTTTTAATGTAGCGAATTATCACTTTTAAAACTCCATGCAAAGTGATAATTTGCAATCAAAGTAATATTTACACATACAAAAATTTAGATTTTTCATTCATCAGCATTTTTTTTGCACAACGTATTATTAATAATTAAAAGTGACAGAGACCTAAAAGTAAACCTTAGTAAAAAAATTAAATAAGTTGGTATTTTTTAAATTTATTCATAATTGAAGAGTTAATTTATTCAGTCACCATACTCAGTTCAGATTGGTAGTTCCCAATTTACAAGAAAACAGATTGGTACATACATATAATCTTACAGTTAGTAAGATCTAGTATGTCGTTTGAAGCATTTTGAACTAAACAGGGAAATTTTCTTGAAGTTTTGAATTACAGTAAAGCAACGTTCATACTCTTATTTACACGTACACGTTGTTTTCATAAATTCTCGAATAGTTCATTTCCCTATTAATACAAAACTTTATCGTTTATACGTCACAGAATTTCGGTTAGACGATGTTTTCACCTTCCTAAAACTGAAAAATTGCTGCTTGACCATCTTTCTCGACTTCTAGGCGTGATACCTCTCAGGTATGGACAATACTTTCTTTTAACGAAACAATGGACTGTATCGATAAACTTAAAACTTATTTTGTTCAAAACATAAGTGAAAAAATATTTAAAGAACTCAATTCAATTCATTATGCGATAATCAATGCTCAAAGGCAATCAGCAAGCCAAACACGATAAAAGATTGCTTTTTAAGCTAAATGTCTGTATGTAAAAATCTTTTACATCATAGTATGCAACTTCTGACAACAAAGTTCGGTGAACAATCCTGAACATTAACGTCGAGGAAATAATAACGAAAGTTACCTTACTATCCCTCGAAATAGTCATCTTTCATAACCATGCACTGCTGAGATCTGCTATACTAGTCCTGAAACTTAGCAAAAAGTCTATCCCAAAAGAAGACTTTTTGCTAAGTTTCAGGACTAGTATAGCAGATTCTTTTGAGATAGAGTTCAAAAGCATAGTCACACGTTTTGTTGGATGTCAGTAATATCGTCAAATCTCCATTCTTTCAAAGCGAGTTTAAGTAGTAGAACTAGAAAGAAGTCTGGAGGATCAATATCTGGCGAGTATGGTGGATGTGCAATTTGCGCCATCCACTTTTTTGCCAGGAGCTGTTTAGTCAGAGTCAAAATTGATCTGACACGAAAATGTAAATTGACACGAAAATGTTCATTTATTTTTGTGTTCTCGGTTAAGATCCAACGCACTAAACAAGCACTTCATGAAATAAGTCTTACACGGAAAACAAACGAGGCTCAACTGAACAACGGTGGAGGCCGATGGTCAACACCTGCCGATGCGCAGGTTCAGCGTTTTGTTTCGCCAGTGTTGTCAGTTCGGCCGTTCTGACTTCATTCACTAAACTGTATTCTAAGAGATTGTTTTTACAATAATGTCGGAAATAAGCATTGAAAAAAAAAAAAAAAATCAGTTATACGCCGTTTCCCTTCCCTCCTGAAACGACGCAAAAACAATGCTATACTATTATCCTTTTTTTTTTTCTTTTTTCAATAATTGAGGTTCTAGCAGAAATGTGTCTTTCGAATAGTCAAAATGAGAATATTTTCTGCCTTCTTTAATTGAACTGGCGCCTATTTTTTTCCCCTGGCGAATAAGATTTTATAATTTTTGCCTGAAACATGTCACACCCCGGGAAGAAAAGTGACAGAACGCAAAACTTGGGAAAACAGCACGTACTAGGCATTGATTTAAAACCCAAGTTTAATGCTCTTTCTTATCACAAAACTCGCAAAATTAGCTTACATAACTGGTGCGCGGTGGGCGGTGGCGTAAAAACGATATTACCTATAGTGACACATCATGAAAATTTTAATAATTTAAAAGACTTCGTTTTTTTTTCGAACTTTAAGCATGTGCATTATTTCTTGTGACAACAAAAACTAACAAGTAAACATTACAGTATAAATTGTTTGTGCGTATTTTAATGTTTGAGTCTAAATCTCTTAAAAGAAATATTGCTTAAAACCTTGATTTTCTCCATTGCTGCTTTTTTCTTTTTTTTTTTCTAATTGTGTCACGTTCCTTGCCATGGTGCGATGTGTCAATATCTTCCAGCAGGAAGCTTGCCAAATTTAGGAGGAGAACAAAAAGCGATGCACGGCGAAGCTTTTTGTAAAGTGTCACAAATGTATTCCAGTGGAGTAAAAAATACAGAGGAAGAGAATACAAAAACACCATTTTCTATCCTTCCTTGAATAAAATACTTTAGAATTAATTAAAATTTTCTCGCTAACTTTCGAATGGACACTGCCAATTCAAATGCGAGATTTCTGTGGGCCATTCGACGAAAAAGCCGCCATTGTTTCCCGCGAGTTGTAGCTCATATATATATTATACTAGCAGTACCCGCACGGCGATGCCCGTGCTAAGAATTTAAAGGAAGTTCGTTGAATAAAAAAAAACCACGATGCCTTCCATCCCTTCTGATGTGAAATGATAATTTTTCTTCGACTAAAATGCGTACACACATTTTCAAAAACCTATTAGAGTTTCTTTGGAATTTAAATCTGTTCGCAAAACGCATAAAAATGTACTGACGAAACGTACAGTACGCGAAACACCAAAACATATACCCAAGATCACATTAATTACAATTCTTTAAAGAAAGAAACAGCTTTATTCTTACTAGGTGGCATGGTTAAGATGCAGCATTATAACACAAATACAATTGCAAGAATAGTGCATTTAAAAGAATTTAAAACTACTCCTTGATCAAATACTAACTCTAAAAATAACCCCCAATAAAAGTTAAAATACATTAGTTATTACACGGCCAGAGTTTCCGCCTATACATATTTACAAAAGCACCAAGCCCAAATAACTCTCGTCTTAAAATTAACTAATATGAAAATTGCATTTTACACACATTAAAATATCATTAGCCTATAACAATATAATACCACAATTTGCACAAATTAAAAAGTTCTCATGTAATACATTAAAACATTACTTCACAGGGGTTGAATTCTACGACGAGGCATCAAACACTAAAAATCTCACACGCAGTACAAAAGGCACCAATTCGACCTTGCTTCAAAGATCTAGCGTAGGCTGAATGATTTGAGGATTCGGCCGCTGCCGGTAGCTCCGAACTCCCATTCCTGCTATTCATTCTCACGGGCCACAAGACTTATAAATTCCAACCATCCGATGCGTTCATTAGCTCCCAGGTCTGGTCCATGGGGCCTCCACTTCCGACACAGCGATGAATTTAGTCTGGCAGAAGACTCTGATAGATTCTTGGTTCACTTATGTGATGCCGAGACTTTACATCTTAGCGAGGAACATTTATCTGCACTTAACCTTGCAAAGGGCCATCCCCACATTCACCATTTTAACGAAACTCGAGAGGCTGTTTCAGCCACGCACGCAAGGCGAGATGATATGCGTAAAAAAGGGAACTTCAGCTCTTTCGTACTGCCTTATATCCATTGCGTCATTTCCAACTGTTGCCACTACGCTTTTGGGCAGTACAAATGCCCTCCCCCTCAAAAAAAAAATATGCACAAGTATATTTTTATTGAACAACTCTTCCATTCACTCTAGGCCGCAAATTATAAGGATGCACAACATGTGGGACAAAACGACCTAAGAGACCAGGCATCATTTGGACATCAAGAGGCAAACTCCCAGTTGAATTTCCCTCCTCTTTTGTATTTTCTTGTTGTGTTTGACAACCTTGTTGTGTTCTTATTTGACCCATATCTGTGGTAGCAGTATCCGGGTCAACTAAGGGAAATCTGGGAGTGGCCAAAGCAATATTCTCTATATGTACCACCCTGACGTAATTTGATTTCTTTGCGTGCCTAATTTTTACCACTACTGGAGAGATAATTTCAGAAATTAGAAAAGGACCTTCATTATGTTTACTCAATTTTTTTGAGCGCCCTGGCTTCACAGCTGGATTATACCAAAATATTTCATCCCCTACTTTAAATTGCCGTATTTTACTTTGCCTTTCTCGTCTGTTTTCATTTGTCTCAGCCGCATTTTCCAAATTGTGTCTCACTGTGGTGTATGATTCATGTAATTTCTTCAGTAGCTCATTAGCATAATGCATATTATCCGCATAAGAAAAGGGAGTCGCCTTTTCCAGAAACTCATGAGGCAGATTTAAATTTCTTCCATACATTAACCATGCCGGTGCAAAACCGGTCGACTCGTGTGCAGACGTTCTATACGCCAGGAGAGCAAAGGGCAGTTTTATATCCCAGTCATCATGTTCGGAATTTACTATATGCGAAAGCGCATTACCTAACGTTTTGTGATATCTTTCCACGCACCCATTACTCTGTGGTCTCCACGCCAGGGTATCTAATTTTTTTATATTCAAACTCCGGTATACTTCCTTCATTGCATTGCTTAGCAAATTCAACCCCCGGTCTGACAAAAATTTTTTGGGTGTCCCATAACGACTAATGAATTGCATCACTACATCCGCGATGACATCACTGCCTATCGTAGACACAGGGAAAGCATCCACCCACCTTGTAAAATAGTCAGTAAAGGTAATGATATATCTATTACCCCTTTCAGTGACAGGCAAGGGACCTACTATGTCGAAAGCGACTTTTTCGAATGGACCTGCCGGAATAGGAGCTCTCTGCAATGGAGCCAAACACCCTGGCAGATGTGCCCTTCGTTCCATACAACTCTGACACGATTTCACCCAGTTTACGATTTGAGCCCCCATTCTCGGCCAATAAAACATACTTTTGATTTTGTTAAAAGTTTTCTTAATCCCGGGATGACACGCTTGCGGACTGTCATGATAAATCTCACATATTTTTCGCACCAACGACTGTGGCACAACGTACCTAATATCTTTTTCCCCCTTGGAATTTCTGTTTCTGCATACCAAAATTTTATTCTCTAAGAAAAATTTCAGTTTATCCGGATTTATCGGGCTATTTTTTAACAGGTTGTTCTTTATCCTAATACATGCTCTATCTTTTTCCTGTTCCTCTCGCAATTTTTCAACCGAAATTTCAGCCTTAACCGGGCCCATCTCACTCAATTCATTGAATTGAACCTCCCTATTTTGTGTCTCATATTCAGAAACATTTCTGGACAAAAAATCCGGCACCGTGTTAATTTTCCCCGGCAAATATTTTATTTGAAATTCGAACTGGGAAAGCGATAAAACCCACCGGGCTATTCTGCAGAATGAATCCTTAAGCTTAAAGCAGCTAGTCAGAGGCGCATGATCCGTGTACAAATAAAATAGTTTCCCCAGCAGATATTGTTTAAAATAATTTGCAAAATACACAATGGCTAAGGCCTCTCTTTCAGTCGTCGAATATCGAGTTTCCGCAGAATTCAATTTCCTACTTCCAAAGGCCACGGGTTGTGGAAATCCTTCTGTATCCAACTACGCCAGGACGCAACCTATCGCAATCTTACTTGCATCTGTATACAAGTGAAAGTCTTTCTTCATATCCGGCAGATACAAAAAGGTGTCATTCATC